>NC_091954.1:51722469-51864969 GCF_031021105.1 Erythrolamprus reginae
GAGTCTCAAAGTTGAAGAGGATAAAAATTCCTTGAACTCAATAAATTATGGACACCGTGGTCATGTTTTTAAACTGTGATTTATTTCTCTCGCCATGCATCTTTTATAACATCATAAATGTTCTGGATTTCCTGATAATGAACCAGCAAAATATTACTGTCTGTGTATTCCTGAGAAGAATTCAAAAAGGTCAGCATCTTATCTCTAGTGCTTTTGCTATAATACAACGTTGATTCTTTTTATCTGCACTTTAAATAAGTGTCACATTATGCTAGGGATGTTCTACCCATTTTGATATCGTCTAGGAGTGTTGAATTACAGTTGCTGTCAAATGGAATACATGGAAAGCATTATGTAATTGAAATCAATTCTGAGGTTACATTTTCCTTAAATATTCGCAGGAAAGCATACTGCAAGCTATCCATGGGCATGTTTGTTTGTTTGTTTGTTTGTTTGTTTGTTTGTTTGTTTATCTATCTATCTATCTATTTATTTATTTATTTATTTGAGTTGGAAAGGACCTTGCAGGTCATCAAGTCCAACCCCCTGCTCAAGCAGGAAACCCTACACCACCCCAACCAAATGGCAGTCCAATCTCCTCTTGAAAATGTCCAGAGTTGGGGTGTTCACAACCTCTGCTGGCAGGACGTTCCACTGGTTGATCGCTCTGACCGTCAGGAAGTTCTTCCTTGTTTCCAGGTTGAATCTCTCCTTGGTCAGCTTCCATCCATTGTTCCTCGTCTGGCGCACTGGTGCCCTGGAAAATAGACTGACCCCTCAAGTACCTGTATACTGCTATCATGTCCCCCCTGGCCCTTCTTTTCTCTAGGCTATCCATGCCCGGCTCCAGAAACCTTTCTTTGTGTGTCTTGGTTTCTAGTCCCCTTATTTAGTTATTTATTTATTGGATTTGTATGCCGCCCCTCTCCGCAGACTCGGGGTGGCTAACAACAGCAATAAAACAGTCTATAACAAAATCCAATACTTATCATTTGGTTGCTCTTTTCTGTATCTATTCTAGAGTTTCTATGTCTCTTTTGAAGTGTGGTGACCAGAACTGAATGCAATACTGCAGGTGAGGTCTGACTAGGGCATTATAGACTGGTATTAATACCACCCTAGTCTTGGAGTGTATGCCCCTGTTGATGCGGTTTAGGATTGTGTTGGCTTTTTTAGCCACTGCTGGGCATTGCTGGCTCATATTTAGTTGATTATCCACCAAGACTCGGAGATATCTTCCACAGTCACTACTGTTAAGTGAGGTTTCTCCCAGACTCATTAAGCATTAATTAATCATTAATTAATCATTAAGAAGGACCATTAGGAGACAGAGTTGAAAAGCCAGAGACAAAGTTGAAAAGTTTGTGGCAACCCCCCAAAATCAGACGATGACTTTTTTCCTTTTGAAGTATTGGTGTTGCTTACACCTTTGGACATAGTTCCCTCTAAGCTGCGTAGCGTTCTATAGGTGAATCCTATACTTTTCCACCCACACCCAAAAAAAATTAGAGGGAACACTGCCTTTGGAGGACACCAAACTAATAACAGGTTGAAGAAAGACCTTAGAATTGACAATGAAGTTATTGAAGTGGTGGATAGTTCCTATATTTTATGATCCACTATCAACAGTAAAGGAATAGCCAGTCAAGAAATATGCCACAGTCTAGCAGAGCAAAGGCTGTGGTATATTTGATAGAGCAGCCTTGAAGGAAAAGATATGCTGTGCTATGTCTTATACTTATAATACATACTTACTATATATGTACACTTTTAAAATCAGAATTGTGCAAGCCATAGTATGCCCCATGACACTATATGGGTGGAAAAGATGGGTTTTAAAGAAATAAGATAGGAGGAATATTGACACCTTTGAACTTTGGAATTGGAGAATTATTCCTAATAATCTTGTGGACCACCAGGAAAACAAACCAATAGATCACAGGTGTCAAACTCAATTGTGTCATGGGACATATTGCAATGTATTGTGACTTTTTTGTATTTGTGGGGCTGGGGTAGTCATGACCTGCATGTGATGTATCGGCCCCACAGGGCTGCCAGTTCAACACTCCTGCATAGATCACCAAACAAATCAATGTAGAGTTGTTATAGAAGGCAAAAATCACCAGAATCAAATTATCCTATTTTAAACACATTATGCAAAGACCTAATTTTTTGGAAAAGGCTATAATGCAATGATGGCAAACCTTTTTTCCCCCGGATGCCAAAAGAGCGTGGGAGCATGCTATTGTGCATGCGGCAAGTGCCCACCCCCATAATTCAATATCTGGGGAGGGCAAAAACAGCTTCCACTGTCCCCCGAAGGGCCCCTGGAGGCCTGTTTCCCAACTTCCGGTTGACCCAGTAGGCTCATGTTTTACCCTCCCAAAGCTCCAAGGGCTTCCCGGAGCCAGGGGAGGATAAAAAAGCTCCCCCCCCCCATCCCTCCGGAGGCTCTCTGGAAGCCAAAAACACCTGCCAGAGCCTCTGTGCAAGCTAAAAACCAGCTGGCTGAAACACACACATGCACGTTAGAGCTGAACTAGGGCAAGGGCTCATGTGCCAGCAGATTTGGCTCTGCGTGCCACCTGTGGTACCCGTGCCATAGGTTCGCCATCACTGCTATAATGCTTGAAAAAGTGGAAAAAAGAGATGAAGAAGACAACAGTAGCAAAGTGGTGGAATCAGTTATAATGGTGATAAGTGCATAATTGGAAAACCGAAAAACACAGATTAGTGATAGATCACCATGGAGAAAATCTTTCTATCTCCTTTCTAGGAGTTGAAAATGAGTTGCTGTCACATAATTAATCAAATCAATAAGGACAAGGAAAGCTGCACTAGATCTCTTGATTTTTTTGGAATAAATTACATGCATTTATAGTACTCAGCATGCAATTTTCATATACCATATGAAAATAGTGTATATTGGAATGCAAATCATAATTTCCCAGGATAATATCACAGTACTAAATGTTTGCTTTATCATAAGCATACTAAAGAAACTCTGCGTTATATATTACTTCATACTATTTGGTAGAGAGTGTGACATCAAATCCTATTACCACATGCTCTAAGTTTCTATAGTTAATATGGTTTCAGTCAACTGTAGAACAACTGCATTAAAAAATTATCTTTACCTTTGAACTGTCTCAATCTGAATGAGTTTAATTGAGGCTATTAACTTTAAAGTTACATTGCTCATCACAGTGAACATATTTCCCAGACTGCAAATCTTGTAACACTGAGGAAATATTAAGCATGCAAACCAGTGATGGCAAACTTTTTTTTGGCTTGCATGCCAAAAGGGCGTGTGCATGCACATTAGCATGTGCAAATGTGCCCACACCCATGCCCTCCTCCCTGCCTTCCCCCATGCTACCCCCTGCACCTCCCCTCCCATTGCCCCTTGTGCATGTGCACAGACTTCACTGAAGTCTCTGGCCTCCTGAGGTCTGAGGTTGGTGAAAAACAGCCAAATGGGCCAAATGGAAGTCCAGAAATGAACTTCCGGTTGGCCCATTGGGCCCTTTTTCGCGATGTCTAGGCTTCAGGAGGCTTATTTATTTAATTTATTTATTTTATTTATTTATTTAATTAATTAATTAATTAATTAATTTGTATGCCACCCCTCTCTGGAGACTCGGGGTGGCTAACAGCAATAATCAGACAGCGTACAATAATAATCCAATAATAAAAATGATTAAAAACCCATTAATATAAAAACAAAACATACAGACAGACATACCATGCATAAAATTGTAAAGGCCTAGGGGGAAAGAGTATCTCAATTCCCCCATGCCTGGCAGCAGAGGTGGGTTTTAAGTAGCTTACGAAAGGCAAGGAGGGTGGGGGCAATTCTAATCTTTGGGGGGAGTTGGTTCCAGAGGGCCAGGGCCGCCACAGAGAAGGCTCTTCCCCTGGGTCCCGCCAAGCGGCATTGTTTAGTTGACGGGACCCGGAGAAGACCCACTCTGTGGGAGCTAACTGGTCGCTGGGATTCGTGCAGCAGAAGGCGGTCCCTGAGATAATCTGGTCCGGTGTCATGAAGGGCTTTATAGGTCATAACCAACACTTTGAATTGTGACCGGAAACTGATCGGCAACCAATTCAGACTGCGGAGTGTTGGTGTAGCATGGGCATATTTGGGAAAGCCCATGATTGCTCTCGCAGCTGCATTCTGCACAATCTGAAGTTTCCGAACACTTTTCAAAGGTAGCCCCATGTAGAGAGCATTATAGTAGTCGAGCCTCGAGGTGATGAGGGCATGAGTGACTGTGAACAGTGACTCCCGGTCCAAACAGGGTCACAACTGGTACACCAGGCGAACCTGGGCGAACGCCCCCCTTGCCACAGCTGAAAGATGTTTCTCTAATGTGAGCTGTGGATCGAGGAGGATGCCCAAGTTGCGAACCCTCTCTGAGGGGGTCAATGATTCTTCCCGCCAGGGTAATGGATGGACAGATGGAATTGTCCTTGGGAGGCAAGACCCACAGCCACTCCGTCTTGTCTGGGTTGAGTTTGAGTTTGTTGACACCCATCCAGGCCCCAACAGCCTCCAGGCACCGGCACATCACTTCTTGAAGCCTGGAGAAAGTGAAAATGGTTGAAAAGAAGACTGAAAATCAGCTGTCCAGCAAAAGCAAGCTTGCTGTAGCTGTAGCACCTAATGTGCCCTCAGATATGGCTCCATGTGTCACCTGTGGCGCGCGTGCCATAGGTTTGCCATGACTGCCCTATACTGGCCATTTCAACTCCCACAAAGTTTTTCTTCTCAGTTGCAGTACAATTTGGTGACCTTGGCAAGTCTTATGAAATTATTGTATTATAGTGAAAGCAATGACACTTCCAATACAATGTTTTTAATTGGGATTGGTGTTCAATAGTTGATGACATCAATCTAAATGCTAAATTTATCTCAAACTGATATCCAGACATTGTCTTATCTTAATCCAAGGTGTCTGGAAGTCAACATGTTTCCTGCCATTTTTTATTTACATGGCAAAAAATACATGTTTAAGTGGGTTTGTGTGTGTGTGTGTGTGTGTGTGTGCTTCAAAATATTCAGGACATTTTTCCATCAAAATTTCATCAAGCTACTGTCTGCTCACATTCTTTTGGTAATATAACATAGTTTTGTAAAAATTATGACTTCTTACAGCATTCTGATGACTAGTGACATGATTTTTCCGGGGCATTGCACACAACACCTTGCAGATCCAATAAATCTCTATAATAATGAATAAGAATTGTTAAATGGAATAAGTCGGAAAAGTGCAAAATGCAGGCATTCTAAATGTGTAAGTGGGTAAAGTGGATTTCCCCACTGGAGCAGAACGTAAAAGGGCAAAAGCTATTTCAGTTCGCTGCATAAATAACAGCCAAATGAGTCTACGCACTTAAGCTAAATTTTAAAAAAATCCATTCTCACCTTATGTATATTTCCTAAATAAATTGATTTGGCATTGCTACGTCCAGGACTTAAATTATATTGAAAATCAATCTTCTTTTTAGAAGTTGCATTTCTCTAACTTATATAGTTACTAAAAATATTACACAGAAAATAGGGAAAAGGTATAATACTGGTGAAAAAAAATCCTTGAATTGAATTGAGACCTCACCTACAAAAAGATATTGACAAAATTGAACGGGTCCAAAGACGGGCTACAAGAATGGTGGAAGGTCTTAAGCATAAAACGTATCAGGAAAGACTTAATGAACTCAATCTGTAGAGTCTGGAGGACAGAAGGAAAAGGGGGGACATGATCGAAACATTTAAATATGTTAAAGGGCTAAATAAGGTCCAGGAGGGAAGTGTTTTTAATAGGAAAGTGAACACAAGAACAAGGGGACACAATCTGAAGTTAGTTGGGGGAAAGATCAAAAGCAACATGAGAAAATATTATTTTACTGAAAGAGTAGTAGATCCTTGGAACAAACTTCCAGCAGACGTGGTAGATAAATCCACAGTAACTGAATTTAAACATGCCTGGGATAAACATATATCCATCGTAAGATAAAATACAGGAAATAGTATAAGGGCCAACTAGATGGACCATGAGGTCTTTTTCTGCCGTCAGTCTTCTATGTTTCTATGTTTCTATGACTAAGAATACATATACATTGCTGAAATTGAAGTATCACATCACTCCCCAATGGATTATTTCCCTATTCATGATTTATAGTATCTTTTAGATTTTCCATTGATCCTTGAGGTGATATAAAGCCTGTCCTCATTACTGTTATTTAGACACAATAATTATTGATTGAAGACGGTGTTAAAAATGTGGTGTGGTGGTGCAGTGGTTAGAATGCAGTACTGCAGGCTACTTCTGCTGACGGCCAACTGTCAGCAGTTCTTTCTGAGGTCAGTAAAATGAGGACCCAATTTGTTGGGGGCAATATGCTCACTCGGCAAAACTCTTAGAGAGAACTGTAAAGCACTGTGAAGCAGTATATAAGTCTAAGTGCTATTCCTATTGCTAGATAAAGTAAAGGTTCCCCTTGCACATATGTGCTAGTTGTTCCTGACTCTAGGGGGTGTTGCTTATCTCCGTTTCAAAGCCAAAGAGCCAGCACTGTCTGAAGATGTCTCCATAGTCATGTGGCTAGCATGACTAAATGCACACAGAACGCTGTTACCTTCTGTTCTGTCGGGCTCTCTGGTAGAATCCTCCCAAAAATTCACAGGTACAAATTTCAGACACACACACACGTTTGAAAATTCAAAACAATGTTCTTTATAATGAAAATTCACTTAAACCAAGCCCTCTTTTGGTATAGCAAAGAGCACTCGTCTCCAAACAAACTGGTAATTTGTACAAGTCCCTTATCAGTCCTGTGATACTTAGCTTGCAGCTGTGAGGTAATTCACAGTCCTTCTTCTTTCACAAAGTGCAACACACTTTGCTCTGGTTTAGTTTCAAAGCAGGGGAAAATCAGCACACAAAAGGTCAAAGTCAGTAAAGCAGTCACGAAACACAACGATCAGATAATCCTCCACAATGGCCAAACCCACAGGCTGCTGTTTATAGCAGCCTCACTAATTACCACAGCCCCACCCAACCACAGGTGGCCTCATTTTCTTTGATAATAATCTCTCAGTTGTTGCTGCCTATGCATCGCTCTCCGCATGCGTGGCTGTATCATTAACTCTTGTTCTGAATCCAAGGAGAAGCTAGATAATTGATCTCCTTCTGAGCTGTCTGCCACACTCTCCTCCTCCCTGTCACTCATGTCTTCTTGGTCAGAGGAGCCTTCATCATCAGATTCCACCGGGGTCAAAACAGGCCTGCAGCATGTGGATGTCTCCCCCACATCCACAGTCCTTGGGGCAGGAGCTGGGCCAGAGCTAACCACAACACCTTCCCACCAAAAGTGCTCCCTATTTTTCTACTTGCATTTTTACATGCTTTTGAACTGCTAGGTTGGCAGAGGTTGGTATAATAGTGGCAGCCAGTCTGTTATATAACCCTGTTAGGTGGTGCTGGGGATTTTAACCGCCGAACTGCCAATCTTTCTGATCGACAAGCTCAGTGTCTTAGCCACTGAGCCACTGAGCCCTATTGCTATTGCTACAAGAATTCTGGATAGAATTGAGCAGATTTTCTTTTTCAGGAATTGGGCCAGGCTTGTGCCAAATGGCTGCAATGGTCATGTTAGGGGCACAATTTAATGCAAAGATTGTTTTGGTTTGAGATTGCAGTTTGAGACTGCATTTTATTTGGTTTGAGATTGCATCTGCCAAGAACAAAGACATGAATAGAGTTTCACTTATCCATTTCCACCCTTATTTAAGTCATTTCTCACAAAAATACCTAATATAAAAACCTATAAATTTGACCTCTGAACTTCACTTGCATAAGGAACTCTGGAGGTTGCAGGTCGAAGTCAAGATATTCATGGTCTGTGAGTTGAAGGTCCCTTTTCCAAATAAATTATTTGGATACCTAGCAGTCATATTCTGACTAGCTGAAACTTCCGAATGGCATTCAAGGGCAGCTCCATGGATATAATTGCAGCCTAAGCTATTGTCGCCTTTACAGCTAATGTCTTATTAAGGATATTTTTTTTAAAAGAAATGGAATTACAAATAAAAATACATACAGTACACAACATCCAAATAAGAGCAATTAGAAAATGATTGATTGATTGTAGTTGAATATACATTTTAGAGAAGCTGTGGTGTGAACACTTGTTTGCAATTCTTTTCTTTGTACAGCTTGGGCATCCTCCTGGACTTGCAACTTCTATTTGAAGAGCAGATGGTAGTCACAACATCCTTTGTACAGCTTTGGGTTGTGCACCAGTTTAGGCCTTTCATGGATCACTAATCCCTGTGCTGAATCATTGGACCCCTAAGACATCTCTGTCTGGACTACTGCAATACACTGTACATGGGGCTATCCTTGAAGAGCATTTGGAAACTTTAAGTAGTACAGAGTGTGGTGGCATGATAAGTTCTTGGAGTCCCTAGAGTGACACAAGTTTATTTATTTATTTATTTATTTATTTATTTATTTGTTTGTTTGTTTGTTTGTTTGTTTATTTGTTTATTCGACTTCTATGCTGCCCAATCCCGAAGGATTCAGGGCGGCTTACAACAACAGTATGAGTATAATATAAATAGATACAAAACAGTAAAAGGAGTCGAACATTATCTAAGGTTAATACATAACAAACTAAAACCCCATAAAAAGTTATTATAAAAAAATGGCGATCACACTCATATACATACATACCATTCATACAATTGGCCATCGAAGATGTAAATTTATGGCCCCAAGGCCTGCCAGCAAAGCCAGGTCTTCGTGACTTTGCAAAAGGCCAGCAGGGTGGGAGCAGTATGGACATTGGGTGGAAGTTGGTTCCATAGAGCTGAGACAGCCACAGAGAAGACCCTCCCCCGTGGTCCCGCCAATCTGCATTGCTTAGTCGACGGGACCCGGAGGAGGCCAACTCTGTGAGCTCTTATTGTTCTCTGGGAGGTGTGCGGCAGGAGAAGGTCCTGTAAATAGTCTGGCCCCAAGCAATATAGGGCTTTATATGTAATAACCAACACCTTGAATTGTGCCCGGAGACTAATAGGAAGCCAGTGCAGCTCACGGAACAAAGGTATTACTTTTCATTGAGCTGCACTGGCTGTTGGTCTGCTTCTAGTGCAATTCAAGGTGCTGGTTGTTACCTTTAAAGTCTTGCTTATTTGCGGAACCATCTCACCCCACTGAGATCCACTCCAGCAGTGCACATACTGCAGGCCTCATCGATCAAGAAATTCTGGTTGGTGAGGTCCAGGAGAAGAGCCTTCTGTGCTGTGGCTCCTACCCTTTGGAACATCTTACCCCCTGATGTGAGATTGACTTCCAACTTCCTGACCTTCCACATGAGTCTTAAGGCCTGGCTCTAACAGATGTCTTGGGGCTCCAATGAGGAAGCACTGGATAGGGTTGATGAATTAAGAGGCAATCCCACTCCAGCCCCCATATAAATATCCTGTTCCCTCTCTCCCCATCTTTTAACTATAATTTTATTTTGATTTTGATATGCGGTTTTCTTGTTTTAGAACTACTTTATATTGGGGTTTTAATATTTTAATGCTGTAAGTCATCCAGAGTTATTTTGATACAAGATAGGAAGCAAATATGTTTAATAAATAAATAATGTTCCCTAATCTTTTCCTAAATTTTAAGATTAAATTTCCCTAGTTCCCTTTCCCTTTTCCATACAACATTGAAGCACAGAGACTCTTGACAAACTACTTGGTGATGTCATACAAGGTATGCTATGAAGTCAAAGGATACATAGGTGATGACATAATAACGTCATCCCAGTTCTTCAGATTGAAAGAATTAGTAAGATAAATACCATCTAAACATCAGAACTATTAAGATAAACACCATCTTCCTCTGAGAAGTAAAGCCGACAATGACTGAAGTTTAGGTTTTAAACTTCAGTTAAACCCCTTATGCATGGGTTTAACTGTTTGTATTGTTAATTGTTTTTTAAATGTTTTTAGACTGTTTTTAGAGATTTTTGTACTATTATTGATGTTTTATATTTTTGCTGTGAGCCACCTAAGAAGTTGGGCAGCATAGAAATTAAATTAAATATATATGTATGTATGTATGTATGTATGTATGTATGTATGTATGTATGTATGAAATGTTTTTTAGCTGAAATTTTAAAATTAAGGGAGACTAGGATGGAACCATTTCGACCTTGTTCTGGCCTCAACAGCTAGCCACACCCTTCGTTACTGGGATTCAATCTGGCAGCCTCTGCCTTGTAAGGCAGAGAGTTAGCAGTTGAGCCACCAGACCTTGATCCCTCCAGCTCTGTGTATATATATATATATAATATTTTTCAGGAAATTCTTAAATATGAGGAATCTTGGAAGAGAAGGATTCTTACTCTGGATTCATGGAAAAATGGTATAAAGTTAATTGGGTTTTTTTCGATATTTACTATATTTACCTGTAGATATTACATTCAAAAAATTCTAACCAGGAACTATGGATTTCCTTTTGCTCCCCACAATATTTTACTCACTTCAATGAGATGAATTAAATTGATGATTGGGTCAAGAGAGCTTTATGCCTGAAAAAAATCAGGTAATAGGTTAAAATGTAATCCCAGCACAATTTATCTCCATTAGCATCATATCTTTCATCCTATTATAAAATGACATATGCAATTAACAGTTCTATTTTTCTTCCACAATTAGAATTTCCGTTCATAAGGTGAAAAACAGGGATACCAACTTTTATTTAGGGAAAAACCTGGGTTTACTTTCACACTGTTGCAAAATATAAATCTTAGTAGGTTGGGTATATCTTTTCTTCTGATAGTTCAAGATTTTAAAAAGAACATTATAGCTGTCAGATCTGGACTGCAAAAATCCAGACAGCTACTAGATGGCATCAAAAAGACCTAGAAAATTATTACATCTAATGGTTATTTAGATGTTTGCAACCTAGATCTGGTAGTTCAGGGAAAACCTATTCTATTGAAATTCTTTTTTTTCCTAGAAAGATAATGGCCAAATAATTACGTAGTTATGTCAAACCCCCAATTATAATTCTGATAAGGAGATTAAAAGCAAATTCTGGTAATACACATTGTGTATGCTTGAATAGAAGATGATACTGTACTTTATATACAGAGCAGAACACAATGATTCATATGAGAATACACACTAAAATCAGATTGTAGTTTCATACCTGTGAGTTTACACATTAAACTCACATTAAACAGTAACCATGTTCAGGTATAAATGTGGCATTGCAATACAAAGAACAAAAAAATATAAGCACAAAGCTAACTCTCAACTTAATAAACCATGATTAATTTTACTGCAACATTGTATTTGTTATTACTGTATACTTTCTTGAAATGAAGAAATAGATGTTAACAGTATAAACTAAATGTTAATTAAATAAATAATAAAAATTTTGTAGACCAACAGTAGAAAATTAAATATTATATGTAGATGAAGACATCTATTATAAAAAAAAATCTTTCTCTGGCCCATAATAAAAATTCAAATAATAAGAATTAGAGGTAGTTACCTACATATAGAGAATATTCTCTTCCTGAGTCTTTGGTTTCAGATCTTATATAACTGTACATCACTAATATGTCAGTTGATAATGTATAACAAGCTGAAAAGATTATTTTAGTGAAAGGCATTGTGGAGATGTGGTCGTCCTTTGATTGTCACAAGCCATATCCTTCATGTATCATTAAACTTTTGCAACTCAAGAATTCATAAATGGGAACATTCTCATTGTCAATGAATAAAGACTGAATATTCATTTTTTACGAAGACAGATCATTATCCTGTCACAAATTCTGGCTATCATTTTGATGTGTTTCTGTGCTTCTGAACACATGTTCTCATACTCTGGAATGAGAGTGAATACATTTATTATTCTCAACACTCTAACATATATACAACAAATTCCTGTTGTTGTGTCTTTAATTGTCAAGGGGAATGTCGATTCTAGATTTCTTTAGAGTATAAGATTTATGTACAGTGGAGTGTGCTGACAAGGTTACTCATGAATAAAATCAACCCACTGAGGAATAAAATGGTTGCCCCCACATGAATATAAATATATCTAATATTTGGAGAAAGATAATGCCCAAGAACAGATATTCTTATCAATGAGGATAACTAAAGACTGCTAAATTTGGCTTGGCAATAACAATTTTTTCTGGCTTTATATTTAATCATTGCATTTATATTCATCCAGCTTTCCTTCCATGCTCCACATATTCCACAAATGTATATGGATCTTAAATATACACAAAAAGGTTTTCTTCTCAGGCCTACCTTCTTTAGCCTTGGATTTGTCATTGAGCATTATCACCAAGTTCCTTTCTCCTCCTAAGCATGCTGCACATATATATAAAAAAGGAAAGGATAACATTTCTAAGGTAACAGGTCACAGCTTTGGAGAGCTATCCTTAAATAAGGTCCCTCCTGTGTTAAATACTGTTCTAAAGCATTCTTCATTCCAGCTTCTTAATTTGCAATTGCTCTCAACCTTTGAAAATGAAACAATCGTTAGAGTCTACTAATTTGTAATAAATGAAAATCTGCCTTTCCATATTCATCTTAATGCTACCAGTGGTAGGGAAGATACTACTTCCATCAATTTTCTTTCTGAAATCATATAAAGAAATGACACAGAACTATAGTATTTTTCCAACACCTGAGGACCTCTGGGAACTACTGAAATATAAGATGTATTGAACTCCTAAGATGAGCATAGTGACTGGTTATCCTGGGAAATAAATGCTTAATTTTGCTGATTATGCAGCTGCTACCTGTCATCTGTCTATATTCAAATACACATTTAATCTTACTTACCTCCTGTTCCAGTTTTACTCTTCAAAGCAAAAGGAACTAACATGCCCTAGAGAAAAAGAATCCTCTCAAATAAATAATTGCTACCTCTATTCACACAATACACCAGAGAGACTGTTTTCAAAAATGTGATCTGCCTGTGTCAAAAGTTAATACCCTACGTAGAGTTCACAGTTCAGAACTAATTCCAGCAAAAGGTAGAGGCATGATCAAATAAATGCTGTTTTATGCATTTTGATGTTTTATATGAGAGGATGAGCAATTGTTTTTAATTTCAGGTTCAGTATAAAGGAATTAACAATTAACAAAATGTGCAAACACGCTCACTATCACACATATGGTAGAAGCATATAGAAGATAATTATGATTTGCAATTGCTGTATATCACTACTGTGGCCTTGCTTTATTATAGAAATAAGTCCGACCACCTAATGGTCTCCCATCATACATATACTGTATATCGATACATGTAAGTAGACCTCTTCTATACTAGAGATGTTTGCACATAAGGGATGACATCCTGAGTAATGGTTGCTGATGTCACCCCTAATCTGTTATCGTATATGTATGTGTATCAGTGATGGCTACTACGGGTACGGTCAGGTATGCAGAACTGGTAGAAAAATGTTGATTTTTTTTATTTTTTTTCCTTCTGGGCTCTGGGTATGTTTTTCCTAACGCAGTAAGTAAGGGTGAATGTGTATAATTTTAGAAGAGCTGTTTGTGTGTGTGTGTACATAAACATACAGTTTATATAGTAGATAATGTATATTTCTGTGCGCCTCTGTGTAATATGTATGTATACATGTAGCTTTGTATCTCTTTGGGGCAGGGAGAGGCCAGGCACCCTAACCCTAACCCAAATCCTTGACGTGACTGACGTCACATTGGCCACTTTTAAGCCAGTCACATGACTTTTAGGTCACTTCCCGATCACATGACCACATTAAGCCACTCCCACCTGGTCACATGGCCAGCAAGCCACACTCACGAACTAAGTCATGCCCACAGTGTAGTAGTAAACATTTTTGTAGCCCTTCATTGGTTTGGGGGAGGGGGTGTTGTATAACATATTTTTGCTGATAATGAAAAGGTAATAAATAAGCTTATATAAGCTTATACATCTTATATATTATAAGCTTAGTAGAAGGGATTATCAAATGCTCCATCATTTATGTACAGTGCTTAGTCATCTTCATTATCTCTCATTTGATGGCATGCTTTACGAGTACAATCAAATAAATAAACAAAACTAAGCTGAATGTCTTAAAACTACATAACTACATATAAAGGGCATAAAGTGGTAAAGGAATGCAATTTGTACTGTCATGCCCATTTTTGCAGCTACTGCTGACATTCCCAACAATTGCCAAGTTTAGAGACATCCCATGAGTTTCTGCAGGCCAAAGTTTGACATTTTTCTTTCTCAGCCAAGCTGGTTTTCACAATATGCTTCAAGGTACTTTAGACAAGTAAACTGTATTTAAAAATCAATACTACTGCAGACACATTCAAAGTCTTGAACTTAAAACTCATTCGCTGCAGAAAAACCAGAGGGACTGTAGAAATAGAGAGAGAGAGCAAAGAGTCTGTGGTCAGTTGGTTACAGCTGGTATTTGAAAGCACTAGCATTTTAGTTATGAGAAAAGGTCAGCCATCAAGGGTCAGATTCATTTTAAGTGTCACCAAACCTGCATGATTTATACCTACCTAAAAATGAAATGTAAATGAAATATATTTCATGTTTCTATGTTTGAATAAATGTGTGGTCCCACAATTAAAGCTATAATCAAGTACCCACTTATCCAGAGGTAAACTCTATTGAATTTAACTGGACATTTCTTTGGAAATGTGTAATTGCACATTTGTATTGCAATTCATCATATTTAGTAGTGAATCATTCCTTCCCAGTTCATGCCAAAACTCTTAACATTATATTCTTTCATTTAGTCAGTGCATGTAGGTTCAATTCAAAATGAGCATATAGGACATAAGCTAGCTCTCTTTAACAAAGAGTTGATGTGGAACGAAGGAAGTTGTTAAGTTAGTACAGTGTTTCTCAAATAGTGGGGTGGGGAGCGATGCCAGGGGAGGTGTGTGACCCTGGGGAATGTTCTTTCTTTCTTTCTTTCTTTCTTTCTTTCTTTCTTTCTTTCTTTCTTTCTTTATTTATTTATTTATTTATTTATTTATTTATTTATTTATTTATTTATTTATTTATTTATTTATTTATTTATTTATTTATTTATTTATTTATTTATTTATTTATTTATTTATTTATTTATTTATTTATTTATTTATTTATTTATTTATTTATTTATTTATTTGATTTTTATGCCGCCCTTCTCCTTAGACTCAGGGCGGCTTACAACATGTTAGCAATAGCACTTTTTTAACAGATCTAGGCTATTGCCCCCACAATCCGGATCCTCATTTTACCCACCTCGGAAGGATGGAAGGCTGAGTCAACCTTGAGCCAGTGATGAGATTTGAACCGCTGACCTTCAGATGTACAAGTCAGCTTCAGTGGCCTGCAGTACAGCACTCTACCTGATGCGCCACCCTGGCTCATTTCTTTGCTTTCTTTGCCACAGGGAATAGAGGTTTTTTGCAGTGAACAATATCATACAGCACATAGTAGGAGATATAAACTGTATATGTGTATGATTGGTTTTAACTTGTGGTGTTTTAAAATTAATTTAAATATTGGATTTGTTTACACTGTATGGCGATTGCTGTGAGCCGCCCCGAGTCTGCGGAGAGGGGCGGCATACAAATCTGATTAATAAATAAATAAATAAATAAATATAACAAACTTTAAGAGACACCATGGAAAAATATTTAATAGGGATGAAAAGAAAAGAGGAGAGAGATGGAGATAGTAAGACAAATGTAAGTCTCCCAAAAGCTAAGATAAAGAAATATGACAAAGTGTATGTAGTGCTTGGTTTCACTGTGACTACAATGGGACACAAGAAAAGACCCGTATGTTTACTGTGTCTAAAAATGCTGGCAGCAGACAGCATGAAGCCAAATAAATTAAGTTGTCACTTAAACACATTACACACCAATCACACTGATAAACCACTTGAGTTTTTTCAGTGAAAATATGCTGAATATTGCAAACAATCGTCCCAGTGGAGAGTTGGGGGGGGGTGCAAAATGTTTACTTCTTTCTAGGGGGGCATAACAGAAAATAATTGAGAAACACTGAGTTAGTAACACAACTGTTGGGTGAATCTGACTTTCCCATAGACTTCATCAGAAGACCACAAAAGCAGATCATATGGTCGCTGGACACTGCAACCATCAGAAAAATAAGCCAATTGCCAAGCACTTGAATTTTGATGATATAACTATGAGGATGCTGCAACGGTTGTGTGTAAAACAATCCTGAGCCATTTTTTTTCTGTGCCATTGTAACTTCAAATAGTCACTAAATGAACTGTTGTAAGTCAAGGGCTGCCTGCTCTTGCAAGTATCTTCCAGTAATGGTACTGCAGATGCCTTGCAACAGGAAAATACAATTCTAGTTTATATTTACCATGCAAAAAAATGTTGTCCAAACAATAAAGTCTATACCCAGATTATAAATCCTATCATGTGAATCTAAACAAAATGTAGGGGCTATTAACCCCATTTGGCACAGTGTGTATTTCACAAACAAATAAACATAAAACATTTCCAATGCCATTAAACTCTCCCCCACAAAGGCATTTTGTATGTCCTTTCTTGAATTTTAAAGTATTTTAATGAGCATGCTTTCATCTCCTTACCTACTGATAAAATACAGTAAAATTTGCAGTATTTAAATGTACAGTTCTTAAACAATTGTTCACATTTCTTTGAATTTGTTCACATTCCAAGTCAGGAGAGTTTATATTTCAGTAACTTCTGTTCCTTTGAAGAAATTGCTTCTTCATTTTTAAGATAACAATAAGCTGCTGGGTATGTGGCACATTTTCTTATTTTCTTGATGGACTGAACCTCACTGTGACTTTGGTTAACCTTTTATTATTAACTGAGTAGTGAAGCATCATTTAATCATGAATTTTATAATGAAAGTAGCCTAAAAAACTCAGAAGCAATTAAATATTTACCAGTTTAAGCTGTTTCAATATAGATGAGGGAAGCAGGTCTCGAAATGTATTTTATGTGTATTTCTCCTTGGCTTTCGTACTAAAGACAGAGCCTTTTATTTCTTTTTCTTGTTTCTATCCCTTTATCATTTAGGAAGGATTCAGACCTCCAAGGCAATTGAAGCTTTTATAATGTCAATATTATACCAAAAGAAAAGGCATTAAAAAATTCTTGAAATGCAGATTGGCTACATGGTCCTCAGTCAATTATCCAAATTTGCTTTTTGTGTCTTTATTCAAAGTTCTGAAAAGACAGAATGGCTGGCCTCTGAGAGCTGAGAATCAAAATTAAGTGATATATCTGTCATTGGTTTATTTTTTCAGATTTTAATTGGCTATTTTTCCTTCTGATTTTTTGCAGAGATTAACATAGCAACAAAAAAACAGGTTTTTATAACGTGGACAACTATCCATTATAAGCTTTTACTTTTATTATTCAACATGCTAAGGAAAACTATAGGAATGTATAGTATTTGTTGTGACTGAACAACATGACAAGGAGGATTGAGGTCCATACTGGATATCTTCAAACTTTTCTTGTGAATCCTGCTGATCATCAGAAAGTTTTAATAACAAATACACTACTGTGATTGTTGCTTCTTTGGTTTTAAACATGCTTTCACTAGCAATCAAAAGACATTGAGAAGTCTTCTTTAATTTTTTTTTTTTTAAGCCAGTGAGAAAAAAGATGAAAATAATAAAAGTCTACCAAGAAACTCCACGTTCTCATAAAATTTTGTGGCTAAGGTAGGATTTTCTCCAAAAATGTCTACTAAGAAATCACAAATCTATTGCTGGTCATAGTTCCCTCTAAGCTGAGCAGTGAGCAATCGCTCACTTAAAAATCATCATCAACTCAGAGTTTTTCAAACCTGCCCAGAAGCCGAGAGGGAAAGAGTGAGAGGGAAGGAGAGAGAGAGGAAGAGAGGAAGAGAGAGAAACAGATAGAAAAAAGAGAGGAAGGAAAAGAAAAAGAATGGGAGTAAGGAAGAGAGAAAGAAAATCAAAATCTAGTTTGAAACTAGCTCAGCTATTTAAGTGGCATTTTGATATTGATAGAGTTGCCCTATTATGAGCTCTCTGTTATAGACACACAGTACAGTATTTTATTTTGAAATTCTCTGAGGCAAAACAGGGTGGGTTTTTTATTTGTTTGTTTGTTTGTTTATTTATTTATTTAATATTTCTGTGCCGCCCAGTCCCGAAGGGACTGTCGCTCAGACACTATACTTTTCCGCCCCCCCCCAAAAAAAAAAAATAGAGGGAACACTGTTGCTGGTGTGACCTTATGGCAATTATTTTTCTACTCATTTATGGCGCCAGACTTGGGGCGATTAGATCTTAGTCCCCTGGCCGACAAATGTTTGTATAGTTTTTGTTTGAATGGGTATGATTGATTGGATTTACCATATTTTTCAAAATATAAGACTCACAAGGAATATAAGGTTCATCTTACTTTTGGGTGAGGAAAATAGGGAAACCAATCTACCTACCAGGTATTCATCTGGCTAGTGTCCTTAATCTGTTCAACTTCAGCACATTATTTTATCCCCTGGTTAGGGCTGAAAAAGCCTTTTTCAGAGGGAATGAAAACAACCCTGCAAAGACTTTGGGCAGGAAAAAACCTTCTTGGGAGGGAGTAGGAACCTGGGAAGATTGTTAGCACCTAGTTAGGGCTGGAAAACAAAGCTTTGAAAAAGTTACATTCAGAGTATAATACACAACCAACTTTTCAGCTTCTTTTAGGGAGAATATGAAAAATTATATTCTGAAAAATACGATATTTATTGATGGTGTGATGAGGGAATACTTACAGGTGATGTTGGCCAATCCTGAAATATCTAACAATGCAAGTTGCTTTGCTTCCTTGTACATTCTTCTGCTGCTGTAGTGTAACTGTCTAATTTGAATATTGCCAGCATATTCAGAGGAGATATCTCAGTGTTTCCTTATAATGAGATGAGTTGACATCTAATCCAGTCCTCCATAATGCTATGTGAATAGCAATCATTAGGAAAGGCACCTGTGGTCTTAGCTGAGCTTTAAAATGCATCAAGAGTATCTGTCTTGTTGGCATGAGTCAAAATACTCCATCTTGGAACATGATGACAGCCATAATTTCTTATTTTAGCACAGGGGAGAAAGGGTCACTAATCAGTTATTGTTGTATTAGGAATGGCCTCATAGCTGCCAAATACTCCAGCATCTTCAATTTCACATTCTAGAAGATTCTTCAGTTAGAAGAAAAAAGAGAAAGGGAAAAGAGAACAAGTGGAAAACTTTTAAAACATGGGCTATGAATTTTATTAATTTCATTTATTGTGGAACTCTTTGGTCAAATGTACATAGTACATATCATGTACATACAATACATACTCAATTTACAACAGTTCATTTAGTGGCCGTTCAAAGTCACAATGGCACTGAAAAAAGTGACTTATGATTTTTTCACACTTATGACCATGGCAACATCCCCATAGTCATGTGATCAAAATTTAGATGGCTGGCAAATGACTCATGTTTATGAGAGTCACGATACCTTCTGACAAGCAAAGTTAATGGGAAGCCAGATTCACTTAACCATTTGTTTGTTTGTTTGTTTGTTTGTTTGTTTGTTTGTTTGTTTGTTTAGACTTCTATGCCGCCCTTCTCGAAATGACTTAGGGCAGAGTACAAAATTGTAAATGCAGACAATATATGTGAGAAATCTAATTACTTTTTAAAAGATATATACAAAATTGATAAAAATTCTTTAAAAAACCCTTGTACTGTCAATCATTCACATCACCCACGGACAATCTCATCACTCACACTTCCCATGCCCGTTGGCAGAGGTATGTCTTCAGAGCTTTACGAAAGACCAGGAGGGAGGGGGCGGTACGCATTCCTGGAGGGAGTTCATTCCAGAGGGCCGGGGCCTCCACAGAGAAAGCTCTTCCCCTAGGCCCTGCCAAACAATATTGTCTGGCCGATGGGACCTGGAGAAGGTCAACTCTGTGGGACCTAACTGGCCGCTGGGTTGCATGAAGCAGAAGACAGTCCCGTAGGTAGTCATGTCCTAAGCCATGTAGGGTTTTATAAGCCATAACCAGCACCTTGAATTGTGCCTGGAGACCAACTGGCAACCTTATTAACCCATCCTTATTGTTGTGGTTCAGCCTGGGACCCCTCCGGGAATGGCTGATTTGCTGTCGGCTTCCAGCTCAGAGGGAGAGGCTGAGGACCAGGAGGTGCAGACTGACGAGGAAGCGGAATCCCAGGCTGAAGAAGAAGGACAGCCAGAGTTCCACCAGGGGGAGCTCTCCCCAGCAAGCAGCCTGGATTCCCTGGGGGAAGATGCTCATGACATCATAGATATGCGACAAAGGAGAGCTAATCAGAGACGAACTCAATTGGCCAGGTATTTCCAGCATTAGAGGTCACAGCTGGGTTTGGGTGTGGTGCTTGGGAAAGGATAAAAGGCGGCCCCACCCTTCCTGGCTTGTGGAGTTTTATCTTGGAGATTCGTGAGACCTGTCTGTGAACTTTGGTGGCTACAATCCTGGTTTGTGCCTTGGACTATTGAAACCTTGGGGGGGGGGGTGCCAGCAAGAAGCTTGTGAAATTGACTGGACATCAGGACCCTGTTGTAACGTATTGTAACCTGTCTGCTGTGAAGACAGGTTTTCCTTTGTGCTTATTTTTTCCTGCTATAAAATACTTTTGGGATTTTACCAGAGTGTCTGGCTGTTTTTTCAGTGGGTGTGGAGGTCTGGGAAAACCCAGACAGAACACTTATTAACCTAACAACTGCAGTAATTCACTGAGCAACTGTGGCAAGAAAGGCTGCAAAATAGGGCAAAACTGTCCCATTTAGAGACAGAAATTTTGGGGTCAATTGTGACCATAAGTCAAGCGCTATCTTTATTAAGCTTTTTATGTAACAATTTGTGAAATATTTCAATACTTTTTGCAACATTTATGTTGGGAGACAATTATCATTGGATACTTAAATGGTTTCCATTGAGAAGTCTTTTCAAATTAACAATAGTCAAATGCAAATTATTATATTTAATCATAATTAAAGGGTAAAATAGTTGAGGGAATATCTTCACGCATTCATACATAACATAAATCAATCTCTATTTATCATGGTTTGCTGATCAATCATTATGTTCAACCACAATGTTAAGACATAATAGGTCAATTCAAAAATCACAAGCTCAAAACAAACCAGCCATAAGATCTTAGAGTTTAGTGGGAAGGAATGGTTTTATTCATACACTATGCATAATCAGGTCAGTTAAACAACTAGCAACAAAAAAAACATTGCAAAAATATCCTAAATTTGGTTAATGTTAAACTTGGCTAAATGTTTTGAGATTTGGCATGTTGCAGAAAGGCAGTTAAAATCTAAAAAAACTGGCAATACTTTAGTTTAATTTATTTAAATATTGCCATAAAGTGAACATGGTCTTTAGGAAATACAGAAGCTGTATACTGTATATAGGACTTACTCTCACTGACATTATCTATCAGGCAAATTGACAAAGATGGCATCTTTCTCCAACTTGCCAACATGTAGATGTGTTTGGCTAGGATTGCCCAAAATGGTCATTGATCAGATTGTGGCATAGCTGCTGTATATTATTGTTACCATTTCATTTTTCTGTTTCTGTTCCCACATGCAGGGAAGTGAAAAACCTCACCGAAACACACCTGCACATGCGTCCCTGTGCACAATTTTGCTACTTGTACGGGTGCAGAAAGCCGCCCTGAGTTTTCGGAGAGGGGCGGCATACAAATCCAAATAATAAATAAATAATAAATAAATAATTGCACTCGATCCCCCACTTGTGTTCCAGAGCCGCAGGGCTGCGTGCAATTAGGCATTCCGGCAGCAGCCCACCACTGATTTAATGTAATAAATTTTAAAAGTTTTAAAACTTATGGGTTATGAGTGTGGTCAGAAAAAATGGATTTATGCCCACTCATATTGCTTGAAATTTTACACCACTATCTCTGGGTACATCTAAAGAATTCCTACACCAAAAATCTAGACATTTTTGTCCTTTGCTTCCATCAAATGTTAATCCAGATATTTGCAACTATATCTGGTTATCTTAGCCCCTGAACTCTTCAATCTCTCATAAGATTTATAAACACTTCCAGGTTTTCCTAGATCTCTACCTAGAGTAAATGTAGAAAACATGGGGTGAACAAATGATAAAATATTACTTTTATGGATTTTGTGAGAATATTCTCTTAGGTATCACTGTAAAGAAGAAATTTTCTGAATCCTGTCAAGTTATACAAGCAACTGGCATTAGACATACAGCTATATTTTATTTAATTCATTATTTGGAGGTAGGCGGATTTTTCTAATACTTTATTCTAGCTTTGAAGCAATATTTTCTATCCACCTTCTACATTTGCCACTGGTGAACAATAATTCTAACCATTTTTAAAATCTCTTCTCACTTGCTGTATGCCTTCTGTGGAACATGCACTAGAGAACAAGGAGGAGAAGTATAGAGAAAGATGAAAGTACATTCTCCTCTTTGATTCTGTCAAAGGATTGAAAAGATTCATCAATCAATTTTCCCATGTTGTGTTTCATTTCTTCCTTGATTGTTGTTTACGCTTCATTGGGCAATAAAAGAAAGTTACTCACTGAAAATGTTGTGTTGAAACTTAAGGATAGAACAACATCCTTTTTTAACATTACATTGTCAGAAAATATATCTCTTTTTTCATACAATGAGAAAAGGAAATACAGAATGGAAGAATTGATTCATGAATCTCTTCCATCCTTTGAAAGAATCCAAAGATTCTTGTGCATATGTCAAAGGCTACCTGTAACTTCAACTTTGAGAGAATAGAGGATTGGCCAAAGTATGAACAAAAAAAATGTTTAGGAAGAAAAATGTTAATAGTGTAACGCACACAAACCAAAAATTGCAGCAAGGACTAATCATGCATAACTAGCCATAGAATACAAATTAATATTTACAAGAGTAGGAAGGACTGGGAGTGAGGAAGGACAGAAAAAGAAAAGGAGGGTAAAATCAGGGGTGGGCTCCAGCCAGAACGGGTTGGAACACAGTTCCGGTAGTGAAATTGAAGCTGCACGCGCAGCTCCAGCTAATCTGTGTTAGTGACTTCCAGGATTCCCTGGTCACTGGCATTTTTTAATTTTAATTTTAATTTTTTTTTTTCAAAAAAAGTCTTCTGCACATGTGCAGGAAATTGATTGATGAGCCAGCAGCTTCTTGATTCGCTGGCTCGTCAATCAGTCACTGGCATTTTTTTTATTATTTATTTTTCAAAAAATCATCTGCACGTGTACAGGAGATTGATTGATGAGCAGGCAGCTTCCTGATTCGCTGGCTTGTCAATCATGCCCACCCACCTCGCCTTGGCGCGCACAGACTCCTGTCCTGTGTGAGGGAATGGTATGCAGCCGGAAACTTGCTTTGGCTGATTGTGTTGGCTGCCCTTAGCCATTTACAAAAAAAACCTTTTTTATTTTCATTCGTTAGAGAAGGAGAACCGCCGCTCAGGTAAGTGTGTTATGTTATTGGAGATGGCCGGGTAGCCAGGCGGAGGAGTGCTTTATTTTTTATTTTCCTATCTGGTCGCCAGCCACATGGCTGAGAAGATGGAGGGAAGCTGCTCTTCCTCCATTCTCCCCCATTGTCGCAGCCCTGTGTGGTGTCCCTGTGAATTTCTATTTTTCTGTGTCGTGCCCCTGTGAATTTCTTTTTATTTTCCCGCCATTGCCAGCCACTCCCCCCCCCAAATATTCTCATCCACATGGCCGGCAACATCAGGAAAATAAAAAGAAATGGGGCTGCGACAATGGGAAGTGGGTTGGTCAGCTGAGGCTGGGGGAGGGGAGGACGCACCCCCCCTCTTCCGGCTTGTGCACGATGGTGGCGGTGGCTTGCCAGGCCCCCTCAGTAGCCAAAGGGCCCTCTTTGGCGGAGGCAGAGTGCACCGAAGGAGGCAGCGAAAGGGAGCCACTGCCAGTGCTGGTGCTGAAGAGGCTGTGGCCGTAATGGGTTGTGGCGAGATGGGCTGCAATGGTCCGCAGGAGCAACACGAATGCCGAGCCTCAGCAGCAGCCATTGCCTACCGCTGGCCTGGAAAACACCAATGCCCCAGCCTCAAGAAGAGCCCTGGTGAGTCGGGAAAGTGCCGAGCAGGAGGAAGACCCGAAAATCTGTTCCGCTCAGCGGCAGTCCCATGGCAGCAGGGTGGCCCTCCAGCCCAGAGACCACCGATGCTGAGGTCAGCCTCAACAAGAGCCCAGGTGAGTGGGTAAAGTGCCGGGCTGGAGGGCCGCCCTGCCACTGCGGGGCACCCGCTGAGTGGAGCGGATTTTTGGGTCTTCCTCCAGCCTGCCTCAGCCTCTTCACTGCCAGCAGCAGCAGCTGTTCCCTTTGGCCGCCTCCTTCAGCACGCTCTTCCACCCCCGCCCCACCCCACCGCCTCATTGCCTTAATCTGAGCTGACTTACGGAGCCAACTTGTTGTTATGCTTGGACCCTTTAAAAATTTTAAAAAAGATTGTGCCATTTAGCATTGTCATTTGGAATTTCATATTATAATCAAGGATTACTGTATAGACCTGGGCAAAAAATCCTACCTTTGGTAAGCCATTTGTGAACAATATGGGTCCAGCAGCTTTTGAGGGTTTGTTCAAGGAAACAAGTGGAAACATCCAGTAGGATTAAACATATCGCACTTATTATTATCACACGTATTCACAGGTGGCAGAACACTGAGCTTAAAAGTTCTGTATATTGATCTGCCAAAGAAAACGTATTCAATACAACTCTGCACAGGGCTTTGTTGATTTTTCTTCTATGCCATTTTGGTCCATTTTAATTAAACTGCATTTTTCCTGATTTTATACCTACTTATATTGATATATGAAATATACTCATGTTTTGATCAAATGGGCCAAAATATAGTGTATGCATTAGTTTTATATTAAAATCCTTAATTGATCTTGCTAAACAATTCAGAAATCACAGAACAACCATGTATACCTTCATCACTTTCAGAAAATATTTGCATATAGAATTGATCCATAAGATTTAGAACTTAGATTAATATTCAATTTCTCAGTACTAAATAGTACTGAGTTTAGGAGAGCTTTAAAATACTTTAAAAATAAATTAATAAAAATTTATTTAGATCCAAAAATTGCAAACATTCTGATAAAAAATGAAATTTGGTTGGTTCTGTGAATGAAATGCTAGAAGCAAGTGTTGAACTAACTAATGAAATATCCTTTTCAAATACTTGTTGGAAACTCCCACCTGGTCACATGGTCGGCAAGCCACTCCCACCCAGTCACATGACCTTTAAGCCACCCCCAGTCATATGATTGTCAAGCTACCCCCACCTGGTCACATGACCGACAAGCCACTCCTATCCAATCACATGACCATCAAGCCACACCCACAAAATAAGCCATGCCCACGGTGTGGTAGTAAAAAATTTTGTGGCCCATCACTGGATAAAATGATTATACACTCTGAGAAAATGTCCTAGCTGATTGCAGTTTTGCAAAGCTGCAGCTCAAATTTGCACTGCTCTATGTTCCGGTTTTTACAGATTCCATTTTTTTGTAGCAATTAGTCATTGAAAAATTTATCACCCGGGATTGTTTTCAAACAGGTGTTCTAGCTCTATGTTCATTTCAGTTGCTTTTTTCTCTTCTTCAGTCATTTTTATGCTGTGCTGCAATAAAATTTTCTTCCTGTTGTATGAAATGAAATATTTTTTCTTTATTTTCTATCATTTATCCTCTTCCCACACAAAGATTCTTGTTATGCCGACTTCTCCATATTTCTCTAATTCTAACACTTGCTTCTTGTCTTAATACTTGTTTACAATCACGATCTGCCTTCCTGTGTCATAATTTATGTTTTGTACTGGCAGTTAATTCATGGTTTCATCCTAGTCCAGAGTTTGAGCGGGAGAATGCTCAAACGTTATTGTATCAGATAGCTCCCTTTAAAAGGGCTAGCTGTCAGATTGTATGTTGCTGGTTGTCTTGAGCAGTTGCTGAGTAAAGAGGTATTCTGAAGTCTGTCTCCTTTCATCTGTCTCATATCATGCATGATATGACTGTGTGTATGTATTTTATATATTGGGGTTTTTCTTTCTTTTTAGACTTTTTTATGTAAAACTGTTATTTTAGATTTTAATTATTAGATTGTTTTAACACTGTTGTGAGCTGCCCCGAGTCTACGGAGAAGGGCGGCATAGAAATCTAATAAGGAAAGTTTCTATGCAGGACTACTCTAGTAACTTTAGTGTATATAAAAGATTTCTGATGCGTCAGATAAACTTATCATTTATGCAAGACAAATAATATAAAATGGACTTACTTTGGCCTCTGTAAAAATAACATTTCTAACCGCCATATCATTTTTTCCCTAAATAAATGAAACCCAGTACTACATTACTTATGTTTATTTCATATTTTAAAAGAGATAAATGAAAAATCTAATTAAATATTATATCAAAAAACTTCAGAATATTCTTTAATTAAAATAATTTTTTCCATAAATCCTTTTTTAATTTAAGATCAGTCATTTCTCATCCTTTGGCTGAAGATATAAATCTGTCATTTACTAAATTAAACACTGTACCTATCGAATATGCCCTATAAAATTTGCACAAATATAAATATTTCTATGCAATATTCTGTTTAATAATATACACACATTAAGCACTAACACATGCATATATACACACACACGCACACATAAATGCACAAACACACATTTAGGAATAAGCATTGCAATTAAGTAAATTATGTTTATGTTTATGTTTATTTAGATTTGTATGCCGCCCCTCTCCGCAGACTCGGGGCAGCTCACAACAAAGTGAAAAACAAATTACAACAAATCTAAATTTCTACTAAAAACATTTTAAAAAACCCATTTTCTAAACACACATACATACACACATACCATTTATAAATTGTATATGCCCGGGGGAGATGTCTTAAATTATCTAGGCCTTTAATTTATGCAAATAAAGTATAAGTTTCAAAAACTTTACCATATTGCTATAATTCTGCAAAATTATGTGGCTTGAGCCACACAAAATCAGTGTTTTAGTGTGTTTTTGTTGATTATGGTTTTTTTTAATTCAATGCAATGTATATATTTTGAAATAACATAACATGCTTTCTGATCCTTTATTTATTCAACTGGCAAGATTTTGCTTTCTGAGAACAAAATTTGCTGTTGTAAAAATTTGGAGTTAAATTTTTATTTAGAATTCTATACATGGCTAATATATCCTGCACTATGAGCAATACAAATTTGGTCACTTGCAGCGCTGCGCTGCTGGCGGGCCGCTCATGACTCTTGGCCAAATGAGAAGGAAGATGCCAGACAATTTCTTCCTTGGAATGAGGGCCCCCGATTGAGGCTCGGGGGACCTCTTTTATTGAGCATAGACAATAGAAGGCAGGCTTAGGTGACGTTACATGATTGACCAAGTCCAATACAAAGTTACAACATAGCAGGGATCATACACAACAACCAATCCAAAGTTACAGCATGTCCTTAAGGTTATATGTAAGGAAGATGGAGGAGGCAAGTAGATGCTCAGCTGCACCTGGCTTGGGTTGAATGATAAGGCGAGAGTGGGGGATCCCGATTGCATCATATGAGGTGATGTTGCCCAACTTCCGTGTACGTACTACAGCCACTGGCACAGTTCTGCACGCACACCAGTCAATGATTCCAACATCTCCTCTGTTTTCATTTCAAAATGCAGAGTCCTCATCATCGCTAGTCATAGAAAAAGGCTGTTTTGTTGATAACGCCTCCTACTGATGCTGGATGGCCTCTAAGTCCAGAAGGGGTTTGGCTTCACTGATCAGAACGTCCTTCCTATTAGAGGGTAGAAGGGTTTTGCAAATTTGCAACAGGGAGGGAACACATTGAATACAGCAACAAAGCAATACAAGCACTACAATGATGGGGAAAATGGTTGCTACGATGGTGCACAACCAACATCCATCCGGGAGCCATGATCATAAGCCAGTCCACCAATCCTTCATGGTGGATGTCCGAATACTTTCAACATATGAGTGGAGGGTCTGAAGTTGTGCCATAACTTTTATACTGTTATCAGTAAGATTAAAACAGCACATTTCCTTCACTTACTCGCATCCCAGATGATGTTGCAAAAGCAAAAAATCTATGGCAGCATGGTTATCCAAAATAGCATGCCTTAACGCACTTTGGTCTTGATTTAGCAATGCAATGGCCATAGAAGTGGTATTTATGGTTTTAGCAAATAGGCAGGCAATCTCATTGACATTATTACCCAAGGCGACGGTAAGACTGGGAACGCCTATGAGGGATACTGCCAGGGAAACCTATTTGGCCTTGCTTAATAGGGTCACATTGCCATTACAATCTGGTTTTAACACAGTAGCTCATTGAAGGCGCCTATTTGTAGTCTGGAGATAGTGACGAGAGGGGGGAAAAGGCACTAAACGGCACTAAACGGCTAAGGCAACATTGACATTCTGAAATATTAGCAGGCACAAGTGCAAAACCATCCTGCAGGGAGATATACATGACCAAAATAGCTAGTTACATTTAGAAAGGTGGTACAGTTCCATGATGTTTTGCCAATATGGAGGCACCCCCAAGGTGGTTTATGCTTAGTACAATTGACCATTCGTGCACAAGTGTTATTTTTGTGATTTGCAACTACAGGGGTATATAACTGTACCGCATCCCACCTTAGTTTATAGGACGTGGGTCCCCAATTAGGCAAGGTATCATAATGGATTTTGCTTTCATTTAGGAAGGTACCCAGGCCACTATCATTTGCAATAGCTTCAGGGGAGGTGCAGACGGGGATGAAACAAGTGCCAATCAGCCCGTGCATGTCTGGACGGTCCTATACACAGAAATCACTTTGATTGACCCATTTTGCAAGGTGAACCCAGATGTTATATGAAAGCCGATGACACAATGGGGACATACCATTTTAGGTTTCACTCCCCCGTTATTTGTTCTTACGTTCTGTCCCCCAGGGGCATGACACTGAGCTTTAAAATGACCAGGCTTGCCCCACTTAAAGCAATTCCCAGTTTTTTGGTTTGAATTTCCAAGTTTTTGTAATGCCATTGCCAATGATTCCATATTGTAAGCATTGGTTCCTACAATACAGCATGCCTGAATGTAATCTGCCAACCCCACATCGGTTTTACTAAGAAGTGGTTGAATAATAAGTTTATAATCTTCATTAGCATTTTCGTAAGCAAGCTGTTCTGTGGGATTGCGAATTTCTCGGGAGACTGCTTTTTGGAGATCATTTATAAAATCAGCATAGCCCTGATAAATTTTTGCAAAAGATGCAATAGAGGGATCGTCTAAGGCATTTTGCGCCACCAAGCTGCTGTGAGCGAAAATAATTCATGGCATAGTTTTCTGGGTATTTGGCGTGGCAAAATGCCCTGTACCTGTTAATTGATCAATAGAGACTCCTCCCCCTACTTTTCAAACTATTTGTTCTGCCTCCCTTTTAAATTCCAATTCCCACACCACAAACTGAGCACTAGTCAATATCATTCTGCACAAGTCTTTCCAATCTCCCGGCAGCATGAAAAAGGAGTTAGCCATGTTGTTAATAAGTCCAAAACCATAATGATTTCCCAAGCCATACATAGAAACTGCCTGTTTCAAATCTCTAATTAATTTCATAGGAACGGCGTCTATGTGCGGAGTCCCATTTGCATCATATTCAACAGGGTAACAGAGTCCATATTCATCCCTCTCCAATTCCCCTTTTTGTTTTGCTTGGGCTAAAGCTTGTGCTATGGCTCCAGCGGGCATTTCTTTTGGGTCAAATTGTTCTTTGCTAGGAGCCGTGGCATCCAAAGATGTGGCAATTAACATCTCTGGCTGTTGGGTGAATTTTTCACCTGATTGATATGGTGGACCTCCTTTCATGGCGTTCTCATGAACTCATGACACTCCATGACAATCTACCAGGTGGAAAGTATTTTCGGAGGCACTCTAGGAGTCTTGTGAAAATACGTTCCCAATTTGATCCACGTGGATGTTTTAATTGAACCTTTCTCTGGGTAGGCTGGGCAATTTTGATAGATATATTTGAGAAGGGAAGTTAAATCAGATTTAGTTGGTATATGGAGATTCTTTCCATTATTTAAACAATAATTGAGGACGTGGTCAATTCTCTATGTTCGTGGAGGTGCTTGACCTGAGGCTTAGAAAATTCTGCCCCCATACTTATGGATTCCTGGGAGGGTGCTTTGTCTCACTCTGATGACCGGCCCTGAGCTGCAGTAGGCTTTTTTCCACCAAGTGAGTATGGAAGTACCAAGAGACATATTCGATCTGCAAATCATATCAGGGTCACCAGTTGCAGTGCTGCTCTGCTGGCGGGCTGCTCATGACTCTTGGCCGAATGAGAAGGAAGATGCCAGATAATTTCTTCCTTGGGATGAGGGCCCCGATTGAGGCTCGGGGGACCTCTTTTATTGAGCAACAGAAAGCAGGTTTAGGTGACGTTACATATCACATGATTGACCAAGTCCAATACAAAGTTACAACATGGCAGGGATCATACACAACAACCAATCCAAAGTTACGGCATGTCCTTAAGGTTATATGTAAGGAAGAGGGAGAAGGCAAGGAGGTGCTCAACTGCACTCGGCTCTCTTTGCATGATAAGGTGAGACTGAGGGTCCCGATTGCATCATATGAAGTGATGTTGCTGAACTTCTGTGTATGTACTGGTGCTGTTCCGCATGTACACCAGTCAATGATTCCAACAGTCACTTAACAGTTGCTGTTAACACAGTTACACATATACTTTATCAATGTCCATTTACTGTATTTCACAAAATATAGGTAGCCCTCGACTTACGACCAGAATTGAGAAAAACATTCATGTTGCTAAGTGAGAAATTTGTTAAGTGAGTTTTGTCCCATTTTATAACTTCTCTAGTCTCATTTGTTAAGGAATCACTGCAGTTGTTAAATTAGTAACACAGTTTTTAAGGGAATCTAGCTTCCCCAATGAATGTTGTTTGTCTGCTGGTTAGAAGGTTGCAAAAAGAATCACATCAGGGATGAAAATCAGCAGGTTCTAAAAGGTTCTAAAGAACCAGTAGCGGAAATTTTGAGTAATTCAAAGAATTGGCAAATACCACCTCTGGCTGGACCCAGAGTGGGGTGGGAATGGAGATTTTGCAATATCCTTCTCCTATCATGCCCACCAAGTCATGCCCACCAAGACACATCACAGAACTGGTAGAAAAAAATTGGATTTCAACACTGGATCACATGACCTCGGGATAATCAAACCATCATAAATATGAACCAGTTGTCAAGCATCCGTATGTAAATCACATAATCATAGGCATGCTGCAATTGTCATAAGGGTGAAAAATGGCCATAAGTCATTTTTTTCAGTGCTGTGTAACTTAGGATGGTCACTAAGAGAACTATTGAAGGCAAGGACATCCTATAGAGGTCTCCTCCTTGGGAGTGATGATATATTAGCTACGTCTTTCAGAACTTTTATATATAGGATTTTAAAAAATACTGTGTCTCTATTGTAGTAGATCTATGTATCAATGGATGTTCTTTCAGGGAAAACATAATAATCACATACATAACATATGTACTTTACATACTTAAAAATCCAACAACTATTTCCTACATTGTAATGGAATATAGGAAAACTAAATTATATTGAGTCAGAACATTGCCACATTACTCTTTATTGTCTGAGCCATCCCAGGCTGGATAACAGGCTGGGAATTAGGCATGTTAAGATTATTCATTGTGGAAACCAACACATTAAATAATACTTATTTTCATCATATTTTCATTTGGGGTACATCCCAGTAGTATTGATAGATAGAGCAAGCCAAGGATGCTTTGCAAGTTGACAATTTACTGTATAGAAAGATTATTAACACTCTAATATTTAGAGAACTTAAATTTGTAACAATAGAGAAAAATAAGAAGTTTATATCAATATTAACTATGATTTCAAATGTTGATGTTAATGCAGTAAGCATGTCAACATTCAAGACTTTCTTTGTTAAGCTGAACAGTTAATACTAAATCTCTGTTGTGTTTATGATTGTTTGTGCATATCAAATAAAAAAAGGAAACCAAAGGAAGCATAGAATCAAAGAGATTTAAAAAGGCTATTTATTTTCTAACTTATCCTTTTTGGTCCCCCTACCAAATTTTAGCATTTGCAAACATTAAACCCAAGTAGGGCCCAAACTGTAAATTTTCATATTTGCAATGCTGTGTAATAGATTGCATGTATGAGAACCATTCTTGCTTAAATTTTATTAAACTCCTGTGGTACACAGATAGTGTTCATTGTGTAGTGTGTATTCTACAAGTTTAAGTTCTCAATCTGATATTATTGGAATTGTATCTTTTTTCCAGTTTGCCCCAAGAAGAAAAAATGGGAGTATCTCAGTAAATTATTTATTTATAATTTATAATTTATTATAAATTATTTATGTATTCTTGGATTATACCTAATTTTAAAAAATGTATGGTTTCATTGCAAATTTAATTTCCAAATTTTCTGCACAGTACTTTGTATATAATCTGTATATCTTTCTTGTACTTTTGAACTTTTTTACACTTCCGTTACATTTTTAAAAACGCTCAACAGCCAGAATTGAGATGTGCCTATTTTTTCATGCCATTATTCTTCAGCAAATGGTTTTCTGATATAACTATAGTAATATATATTCATCATGATTTGTTAGTCTTATATTCCATTAACCCTATTTGACAGCCAATGCTGTATCTTGTGCTAATGATTTCCACAATTTGAATGTGTGCTCGATTAAATATTTGTCTTCAGTGTAGAGGAACTTTCTACTTCATGAAGCAACCCATTCCAATGTTTGACAGTTCTTGGCTTCACTAAATTCTTCCTAGCATCTAATTTTGATCTACTTGTCTGAAATTTCAATATACTGTTTCTAGTTCTCCCTTCTATATGACAACTGTTTAGACATCTGAAGATTGTTATCAGATCTCTCTCCAATCTTCTCTCCTGCGGAATAAATGTATCCAATTTCTTTAAGCAGCTTGCATATGATTTCACTTCCTGATTCCTTTACCAATTTCCTTTTTTTACATTTATTGTTATAGTTAGCATAATAAAAAACTTCAAAGCAAAAATTGATTGATTTAGAAATGGTCAGCTGTCCAGTCACATCACAAAAATTCAAGCATCCAATAATATGTGAGAACAGCCATAGAAAAGAGTACAGTAAGCCCTCACCTATCGCGGGTGTTACGTTCCAGACCCGGCCGCGATAGATGAAATCCATGATGGGGAATTTATCCTCCTTCCCACCAGCTCTGGATGCCTGGAGGCGAGCAACGGCTAACCTTTCCCCCCCACTAGTCCTTACTCTGCGCCTGAGGAAAAGAAGGGGAGGGGACAAAAGAATTGCGGCCCCCGAGCATTCCCGACCCACTGCTGTTCTTTGCAGCAGTTCGGCCAAACGTTGTCTTTTTTGCCTTGCCCCGGCTGGAAAGTCCCTGGTGAGCTGCCCCGGCTGGTTCTTTTTTTCTCTCTCTCCATTTTCTTTTTTTTTTCACTTCCACCAGCCCAGCACTTCCTCTTCCGCCCTCGAGCCCAGTCTGGAAATCCCCGCCGCGTCGCGTTCCTTTCTTTGCTCGCGCTCGCTCGTTCGCGCACTGCCGGGAGCTCTTTCTACAACCCCAAGCACACTGCCGCCACCGCCAACCACTAAGCGCGCCTCCAAAGACTGCCTTCTCGGCACTGGCGAGGCGGGTTGAACAAGGGGACGGGCCTCCGCCGGAGCTCAGTACCCGCCCCGCTCATCATTCGGGAGTCCCGCTGGAATTATTCTAGCACTTGTTTGTGTGGTGAAATGATTCAAATGAAGCTTCTCTCTGAGCATGAGCTGAACGCTTGTCCTGCCCTTCCAAACTTCTAAGTGCCGTATCTGTGCCAACGCTAACTTCAAAACCCGCGATGAAGTGAAGCCACGGTAGGTGATGTGCGAGGGACTACTGTATTGTAATGTGAGTAAAAGTAAAAGAAACATTTTAAAAGGAAAAACATCAAAATACAGTAGATGCGGATAAGATACATTTTAAGCACTGCCCAAGGTTGAGGTGGAATATTTGCTTTATTTATGGAACCTTGAGAACAGCTAAAAATGAAACTGTTATCTACAAGGATCTAATGATCTTCTGCCAGTCCTGAAAAGAGAGGCAGAAAAGAGAGGCTTTTCTTCAAGGTTAAGGCTTATGGCAAATTATTAGCAATACAATTGAAAGACCAAATTTAAAATATAAGTATACCCACGTTAGTTAGCCAGTGCAACAGTACTACAAAAACCATGTTCCAAATATTACAAAATACATCCAGTGTGGCCAGTGGTGAAATCCATTTTTTTTTTACTACCAGTTCTGTGAGCATGGTGTGGCTTGGTGGGAGTGGCAAGGGAGGGATACGACAAAATCTCCATTTCCACCCCACTTCAGGGGGAAAAATATTGCAAAATCTCCATTGCCACCCCACTCTGGGGTCAGCCAGGGGTGGTATTTGCCGGTTCTCCAAATTACTCAAAATTCCCGCTACCAGTTTTCCAGAATCTGTCACAACCTGCTGGATTCACCCCCGACTCTAGTCCTCATAATGGTTATGGAATCTTTCTAAGAAGTTGTCTAGGCCATGCAATTTGTGATTTATCTCTTTAAGTTAATTTATGTTAATAGAAAATCTCCTGCTAATGTCCAATACATGCTTTTGAATTGCACTTTATGCTTATTCAGATTAAAGTTTTTATTTATTGGTCTGAATTAAAGCCAGTTCAACTTTGCTATTTTCTTTTCCTTGATATAAATCTTCCTTTTTGGCCCTTCAATAAAATGTGATTAACAACGCCTGAGTCATGAATCAAACACCTATAGAAACAGAAAACAGATACCGTATCCAGAATAAGTTTCTTTTCCAGTGTATTTGATGAAGGCACAACATTTGCTATTCTACTTTACCGCAGTACTTAATGTTACTTGCTTACTAATCCATTTTAAAAACGCAAATAAGGCCATCCTTAGAGCTTATTTATTGCATGTAATAAAATGCACAAATGTTATTCAATACATGTAGACGCTAGGACATAACTCTTGTTTTCTCAGAGGCAAGCTATTAAACACCTGCTAAATCAATTAAGATAAGACTCACCAAATCAAGAGAATCAAAAGGGTATTGCAAGATTAACACTGGAATCATTAATAAAATTTCTTATTAAGAAGGTTAAATAATAGTCTAAACCAAAAAGAATTTAGGGGCATTTGTCCTTTATCCATCTTGGGTTTCACTCTCAAGATACTCTCATTTTCAGAAAAGTATATATTTGTGTATGCATATGCATATACAGTGATCCCTCTATTATCGCGAGGGTTCCGTTCCAAGACCCCTCGCGATAATCGATTTTTCGGGATGTAGGGTTGCGGAAGTAAAAACACCATCTGCGCATGCACGCCCTTTTTTTTCTATGGCCGCGCATGCGTAGATGATGGAGTTTGCGTTCCCCGCCGCCCACGCAAAGGGGAAACCCCATTCGGCTCCTCGCTGCTGCTGCGCTACCGAGCAGATCAGCTGCTGGGCGGCCGAAGGAACCTTCCCTGGGTCTTCCCCCTCTTGCTGGCGGGCGGGCGAGCAGCGGGCATCAGCGAGGGGCCAGGGTTTCCCCTTTGCGTGGGCGGCCGGGAAGACCCAGGTTGGGGGTTCGGGGGGATGCTGGGAAGCCCCCCAGGCCGGCTGCGACCTTTTAAAACAGCCGCGCCGCTTCCCAGCTGAGTCCTGAAGCCAAACGCGGAAGTTCGCCTTTGGCGTTTGGCTTCAGGACTCAGCTTGGAAGCGGCACGGCTGTTTTAAAGGGTCGCAGCTGGCCTGGGGGGCTTCCCAGCACCCCCCCAAACCCAGGTTGGGGGTTCGGGGGGAGGTGCTGGGAAGCCCCCCAGGCCAGCTGCGACCTTTTAAAACAGCCGCGCCGCTTCCCAGCTGAGTCCTGAAGCCAAACGCGGAAGTGGGTTTTTTTTAATTAATATTTTTTTAAAAATCGCGATATAGTGTTTCGCGAAGATCGAGATCGCGAAACTCGAGGGATCACTGTATTTCTATGGAAGACTGGTGGTTGCTAGCTTTTCTACTAAAAATTATCATAGCAGATTAAATAATGAAAGACAATAAGTACTTGAAGACAGTAAACCTGAAAGCACAGTTCTACATGACTATCAAACTCATGCCTGTGTGACAGATGTGTCACACGTTGGCCACACCCATAGATCATGTGACACCACCGTGAAAATGTCCATTTGACACTCCTGGTCTAGCTGAAAAAGGTGTTGCAATCAGGAGTGGGCAGCAGGCAGGATGGAGTGGAACACAGTTCCACCAACAGAAATGAAGATGTGTGTGCAGTTCCAGCTGATCAGTGGCAGTCACTTCCTGGATTATTGGTTTTGGCTCGGCTCTCATTTTTTCCCCTGCTGCTGCTGCTGCTACTGTGTCTGCGCTCCTTGCTTTTTTCCTCTTTCCTCCTTCCTGGCCTCGGACGAACTTCCCTCTCCCCTGCCTGGCTCCCCTCCAGCCTCACGTGACCACCTCCCGCAGAAGGTGTGGGTGGTGGCAGCGCTGGCAGCATTTATGCTTCTGGCAGCAGCTGTTCACCTAGCTACCCAGCCTGAGGCGGGGGGTGACCCAGGAAGGAGCGTGCGGGAAACCTGAAGCAAATTGTCACCACAGCAAGTGACACTGGTAAGGTTGTAAGTCGAGGACTTAACAGTTCACTTGAATGATGATGATCGTTCAAGCCACTCCCACCTGGTCACATGGCCAACAAGCCATTCCTACCCAGTCTCATGACCATTTAAGGCACACCCACAAAATAAGCCACACCCACAGTGTGGCAGTAAAAATTTTGGCTGCCCATTACTGGTTGCAACAGTGCAATTGAAATACTGCCTATTTTTACGTACGTTGCAGCATCCATTAAAAAGATGTAGTTTCTGCAGATCCTGCTAGTACCAATTTAATAGGTCCTCACAGTTGGGTAGGCCCACAGCCACTTTTATTCTAGTCTTTCCTGTCAGTTAAACAATATTCTTTGCCAAGGAACCTTTTGCAGTTCTTTCTTCAGCTGCAAAGAGAAACAGATATTTTTTTCAAAGAAAAGGTAGAGGACCAGAGATTATTCTGGTAAAATAAAGTATGACTTGCTAAAGTACCAAAGGAGATGCACATTACTCATTGGGAACATAAACGATCTGATGCCACTATATTCTAATAGCATTACATACAGATTGGTCAGCTGAGAGAAGGTCAAGAAAATAAGATATCTAACTTCTTAATTAATAATGAATGTTATAGATTAAAAGTGTTTGAAAGTGGTTTCTAAATAGTAGTGGGCATTTCTTTATGCAGTATTGATGTAATCTTTGTATACTATCTGTATACTTTACCCTAATCTCCATTTCTCAGATAGATAGGCAATCCTAGACTTACAACAGTTTAACAGTTACTGTTAAAACGATACTGAAAAAAGTGACATGATCATTTTATACTTATGAACATTGCAGCATTTTGATCACAAGATCAAAATTCAGATACTTGACAACTGATTCATATTCATGATCATTGAAGTGTCCTATGTGATCACCTTTTGCAACTTTCTGACAAGCAAAATCAATGGGAAACCCAGATTCATTTAACAACTGGGTTACTGACTTAGCCATTGTGGCAGGAAAGATTATAAAATGGAGCAAAACTCACTTAACAACTATCTCACTTAGCAACATAAAGTTTGAGCTTCTACATCAAGCACAAACTGTAAGCATTTCTAATTTAAATATTGCAAATTGCTTAGCCACATAGTATATACAAGTACAAGAGAAAGATGGAAAAATGATGTGTCCTTCATGCTGATTTACTTGGAAACATTCAACTTTGAAAATGTATAAACATCATTCATTTTTGTTCTCCTTCCAACCCCATTTTTAAAATACAAAATTGCATGCCAACGATAACTTTAGTGAGGTCTCTTCACACGCCTGGTAGGAAAGCAGCTGGAGATTTATCAGTTTTGTAGAAAACATATATGATGTATATGAATATGTGATTTGATGTTCTTTATAAAAAGGCAAACCCAGAATGTAACCCAGAACTCTGTGAACTTCACAGCTTGTTCCTATTTGAATATTTCCATCCCACTGTTTTTGGTGCATCAAAGTAATTTGCTTCTCTTCTAAGTTCTGCTGTCCTTCCAATATCTATCTATCTATCTATCTATCTATCTATCTATCTACCTACCTACCTACCTACCTACCTACCCACCCACCCACCCACCAGTCCAAAGCAAACGAAGCATTTTCCTTTCTCTGGGCACTTGGACAGGGAATAAACCTCTGCCAGCACCCAGAGAAAAGAAATGCTTCCTTCGCTCTGGGCAGCCGAGGAGTCACCACAGTGAAGAAAAGGCGCCGGCTACAAAGCGAGCGAGCGAGAGGAGAGAGGAGCTCTTCAGCATGGCAAGGAAGAGGCACCAGGTAGCAGCAGCAGCAGCCAATGTATGGGAGACAGCCTCGTGCCGGGTGTATTGGAGGCACGTGCTCCTCCTCACCACCTCAGTCCCTCTTTTTTTTTTAAGCCTTAAAGTTTTGGAATTTTTTGATTCCCCTCACCCCACCTTCTTCCTCCTCTTCTTCCTCCTCCTCCTCCTCCCACCCAAATTCCGAGCTTTTATTTTTTTTCCTAATCGGTTTGCATGCATTATTTGCTTTTAAATTGATTCCTATGGGAAAAATTGCTTCTACCTAAGAACGTTTCTACTTATGAACCTGTTCACGGAACAAATTAAGTTCTTAAGTAGAGGTACCACTGTATATCGTATGAAAAGAGTGAATATGTAAATTTCAGCCAGTTGAATGAGTGTTCTAATAAATGTGTACACCAGCAGGGTATGATAGGATGGAAGAATTTTTGGTTTCAAGTTACTTTTGATGTAAAGAGATCATAAGAATAAAGGTCTGAGATAACCATGGGTACAATTTTAAAAAACACATGTTTAATAATACTTATCAAGGGAGTCAAATATTTGAATGTATCACAAAGAATAAAATCTAAGTCCACTTACCAAATATTACCAGGTATTCAGGACAGTAGATGTAAACATCGATCAAAGGTTGGGTAATGTTGAGAGATTTATATGAGTATCTAAACCCATGTTTTCAGACGCCACAACTAATATTGTTTTCAGTATGTGTCTTTCTTCTTCAAAAGATTTTCCTGTAAAGGAAACAATAGTTCTACCAATTCCATGTTCATATTTATTAGGGTATTTTTTTAAAATTGATATGCAAGTCAACTCTCACATCAGATCTATCAAATGAAAGATCATCCACAAGATATATGTTTTCATCCGCTCCCTCTTTCTTTGATGGGGACATACCTAAGTAAGTCATGCACTTTGTAATGAATGAACTGATTTTCTCTTTCCCTGTCAGAGGCTTCTGATTTTAGGAATCCTCTGGGAATGTTTATTCAAGTAAATGAAGGAAAGCCTCTTTCTGACTTGTACTACAAATGTTTCTAGTTCCTTGCCCAATATTAAATAAGTTTTTGTTAAACATTTTTTTGTCTCAGGGATTTTGTTTGCATGGGTTGTTTTTATCAATATTAAAAATTTAAATTGATGCATATGGTGCCACACTGCTTCTCACAATTGTTTGATGGGGTTTTAATATTGTATAATTTTTCAACCTCAGCTGGCAAATAATTTTGATTTGGCATATCCTTGAGAGAACTACACCTCATCTGTACCAGGATTTCTTTAATTCTTCAAAGGCAAGAAACAAACTTTCCCAATAAATAACCTCCCAGAGTCACTTGACCGGTGAGATGGACGGCATATACATTTAATAAATATAAATAAATATAATAACCAGACCAGATTATCTCAGGGACCGCCTTCTGTTGCACGAATCCCAGTGACCAGTTAAGTCCCACAGAGTGGGTCTTCTCCAGGTCCCGTCAGCTAAACAATGTCGCTTGGCGGGACCCAGAGGAAGAGCCTTCTCTGTGGCAGCCCTGGCCCTCTGGAACCAACTCCCCCCAGAGATTAGAATTGCCCCCACCCTCCTCGCCTTTCGTAAAATCCTTAAAACCCACCTCTGCCGCCAGGCATGGGGGAACTGAGACACTCTTTCCCCCTAGGCCTTTACAATTTTATGCATGGTATGTCTGTATGTATGTTTGATTTTATAATAAGGGTTTTAACTGTTTTAATATTGGATTTTTATATGCTGTTTTTATTACTGTTGTTAGCCGCTCCGAGTCTACCGAGAGGGGCGGCATACAAATCCAATAAATAAATATAAATAAATAAATATAAAATAAATAAATAAATAAAATAAATAATTTGCAAAGGTTTAAAATGGTTCATTCCTTAATATGTTCAGATGTTCCTTTTAAGGATTGTGTATACAAAGGTTCATTCTTGATGTCAGAAGGAAAGAAGGACATCAGGTGCCCATGATCAAAAAGTTAATGTATTTGATTCTATGGCAGGGGATTCTCAGAGAAGGCACTGTATATGATGAATGTACTGAAATTACTATTACAAAGCAAGTGTGAGAACTGAAAACAATAAGGTTGGAAGTTAAAAAGATAGAGAAGCAGGGAAAATACTGGATTTGCTTTTTAAAAGATACATAAGTCAAGACCAACTTTGCAACATTCAAGATGACTGTCATTGTGGTATTGGTTCCTACATCTATGTTCCAGTAAAGGTTTAGTCAAATCTCCCTGACTATAGTTCCTGCCTAGTTTTTGCCTATCTTGAAGAGCCTGAAAGCAGATGCATATAATACATCTCATATAAAGTCTCTCTATTTTTTACCAAGACAGCCCCAAAAGTCAAATAGTGCAAGAAACAGCCATAATTTTGTCACTCTACAAAACTGGATCAAATGTCCAAAGATACTTCACCAGAAGAGCCCTCCACTCCTCCACTCAAAATAGAATACCCTATGAGACTAGACTTTCAATCCTGGGCCTAGAAAGTTTAGAACTAAGACGCCTTAAACAAGATCTAAGTATTGCCCACAAGATCATATGCTGCAACGTCCTGCCTGTCGGTGACTGCTTCAGCTTCAACCACAACAACACAAGAGCACACAACAGATTTAAACTTAATATTAACCGCTCCAAACTTGACTGTAAAAAATATGACTTCAGTAACCGAGTTGTCGAAGCGTGGAACTCCATAGTGTCATCCCCAAACCCCCAACACTTTACCCTTAGATTATCTACGGTTGACCTATCCAGATTCCTAAGAGGTCAGTAAGGGGCGAGTACAAGTGCACTAGAGTGCCTTCCGTCCCCTGTCCTATTGCTCTCCTATATCTCCTATACCTTTCCTCTATTCCTATATCTCTTCTATTCTTTCATTGATATGTTCTATTCCTATATCTTCTTTTCTATTATTTCTTAGATATATTTTACTATGAGTATCTACTCTATAACCTTCATCATGTATTTTACTATGTGTATTTAGATATATACCCACTAAAACCATCATTGTGTTTTGGACAAAATAAATAAATAAATAAAAATAAATAAATAAATGACAAAACCCAATCAAGAGCATGGACACAAATCAAACAGAAAAGGAAATGCTTAAAATCAACAGGGGATCATTCCACTCTCTTGAGACTTGTAGCAGACACTGTTGTCTGCACTTTGTAATGAATGAACTGATTTTCTCTTCCCCTGTCAGGGGCTTCTGATTTTAGGAATCCTCTGGGAATGTTTATTCAGGGCTTCAAGTGAAGACCTACCAATATCCTGATTGCACACACACTTCTGTGGTTCTTTGTTTCTTTGCCATGAAAATGTTTTATAATGATCTGAATGAGGGGTAATCGGCTGAGACAGAGGTGTTTCTTGTTTCCAGGGAAAGAAATACATAACTGTCAAGAACTGTGAGTTTTATTGCAACTTTATTCATGGTTACTATCTAAAGTATTTCTCTGTTCTTTTTCATCTCTTTCTCCTATTCCTTACAGCCCACCAACAACAACCGGTATATGTATACTGAATATTCCTTTCTCAGAATTCCAAATATCTAATGAAAAAGACTGTGAATTATAAAAGTGATTATTAATAGATTTTCAGGTACCACACAGATTTGCCTCAAAAAGCAGCAGGAGTGTTTTTTAGCTTGAGGAAGGAAGTGGGAGGAAGGGAGGAAAGAGAGAGAGAGAGAAACAGAGAGAGAGAGAGAGAAACACAGAGAGAGAGAGAGAGAGAGAAACAGAGAGAGAGAGAGAGAGAGCGCAGTCCAGTTGTCTTTTGAAAAAGCACTTTTGAGATTACTATGACCTGGATGACTGAGAATCTATTCAGATTTCATTGGTAGGCAGGCAACTAAAGCAAAAACTTCAAACCTTGATACAGCTTCCCTTTGGAGAACAATTATTAACTGTCAGGCTCCAAAGACCAAAGAAAGACACACTGAGGTTCTTCTAAGCAATTTCTTTTCTAGATGCTCATCTATAGAGAGAAAAATTGCCAAACTAAATCAGACTACACAGCTCCTCCTCCCTGGGAATTCTCAGGATACATAATTAGTGATTATATATCCTGAAAATTCTTAGGGAGGAATCATCTTAATTCTATTCTTCCCACCCAAACTATCTAAACTTCACTGTCTTTTGCTTCTCTGGAATGTCCTCCCTTCCTCCTGGGAATCCAAATTACATTCTGCCACATCCTCTCCCTTTTGCAGTACTTTAAACATCTTGTTTCCCAAACATACTTGGGTCCTAGAATTGACAGAACATCTTTTCAATTCTGCTCTAATATAAAGAATAAAAAATTGGTCTGCCCATCTGTCTACCAAGCTGTCACTTACAAGGCACTCGTACCTTTCGTCTTTCAATCTTGACATGGTAAGCTAAATGTTTGCATTACAGTAGGTTTTTGGAAGCTGGTTAGAAGTTTTAAAGCTACTAATTGAATATCAAGATGAATGTATAAAGTGTAAATTGAAGCCATTCCCTAATATTTCTTATATTTCCTATATTTCTAGGATGTAGGATACAAGTGATATATGGAGATTTATGGAGGTTTGAAGTGATTTGGAGACATTGGAAGTGATGATAAACAGGCCCTTAGAAAAAGGGCAAAGAAAACTCCTGTCATAAATGGAGTGGGTGTATCAGAAAAGGTGAGAAAAGATGCAACAAATGGACTTTGCCCAAAATTATGTCAATGTCATCAGAATAATCAGCTAATGTTCTATAACAAAAGAATTTTATTTGCACTGCCAACACTCTGCTTCTAATACACCTGTTATTAAAAGACCGTCCTTTGCAAATGAATGCTTCTCTAATACTAATGTGAATGGTGCATGTAGCACAAGTTGCTTGAGTACTGGCCTCATCTAGTGAAGACCTTCAGAAAACTTCTACTAGAGACTCTGTTCAGATTCAAGAAACAAACAGAGTTTGAAAAGGAAGCAGACAGTTTCTTATCTTCTTATATTCATTCTAAAATAAAATAAATTGTGCACTTGTCTTTTTTAGTTCAAAGCAGACAAGATGCAGGAGGTGACACAAGTTCTTTGGCAGTGAGACATGCTGTCAACTACAAAGAGTAATCTGTGAATCTGGTGTTGCTATGGAAAAAGAGCTTAAAGTCACATTCAGAGCCAAGGACAGAACAGATGAAGTAGCAACTTAGAGTAATAACACAATGAGAGTTTTAAAGCTGGAGAAATATATGTTCAATTTGATAAATAACAACATTGAGCAGGGTTGGTATGAGAAACGTATGGATTGTTCACCATCTAGATTAGAAAAGTGATCCATCTTCTGAGTAAATTATGCACATAAGATAGCACATTTTCCAACAGCAAAGCCAAGTAAAAAAAGCTCAAAGCACCCTGAAAGAAATTCTGAAATACATTATAAGACTAAAGTTTACTTCAGTGTTGTCCTTTCCTCAGATTGATTTATGAAGACAAAAAGCAATATTAGCATGATCCGACACAGTGCAGAACAGTGAAAGATCTAAAGCTATTTTCATGTATCAGAAAATTAACTGCCACTGGGTAAAAAAGCAATTACTCTGTTTCTTGTCATGTTATCCACTGTTGCCATTATCAGAAAAAACTGTAACAAACCATTTAATGTAAATCTACAGCTAAAAAGATTGCTAAGAGCATTCAAGATGGCACCTTGGATTCTGCAAATGAAAACTATGGAATATCAATATCAATAAATGTTGTATTGAAGAGGGTCTAGATGCTTGCAGAAAAAGTCTTTCCAGAATCACAATGTGGATTCCAAGCCAACAGGTCCACTACTGATATGGTATTTTCTCTTAGTTACAGTAACTGCAGGAAATGCAGGAAACAAAGACAGTCACTTTTTAGAATGTTTATAGATCTTACAAAAGCTTTTGACCTGGTTAGTAGGAACAGCCTTTATAAAATCCTCCCCAAGATCGGCTGTCCACCCTAGCTCCTCAACATCATCAGGTCCTTCATGAGGAAATGAAGGACACAGTAGTTTTTGATATCTTAACATCAGATTCCTTTGACATTCAAAGTGGAGTGAACAGGGCTGCATCCTTGTATCAACTCAATTCAGGATCTTTTTTGCTATCATGTTGAAACATGCTTTTGGAACTGTAACAGTCTATCTCTAGACCAGATCAGACGGAAAACTCTTTAGCATCTCTAGATTGAGAGCAAAGTCTAAAGTTCAGCTGAAATGCTTATGGGATTTCCTCTTCATTGACAATGCTGCTGTTACTGCTCATTCTGCTGAAGAACTTCAATGACTCATTGACTGTTTTAGCAAGGCCTGCCAAGATTTTGTATTAACAATCAGCCTGAAAAAAATTCAAATCATGGATCAGGATGTGGATTCATTTCCTCATATTACAATCTTTGCACAAGAATTAGAGGTCGTCCATGGTTATCTTTGCTCAACCATCACCAATACTCTCTCTCTAGATACTGAGCTGAATAAATGTATTGGTACAGTGGCCACCACATTCTCTAGACTCACAAAGAGAATATGGCTTAATAAAAAGCTGACAGAACATACAAAGATCCAGGTTTATAGAGCCTGTGTCCTGAGCACACTCTTGTATTGCAGCAGGTCTTGGACCCTTTACGCACAGCAAGAGAGAAAGTTGAATACCTTCCATATGCTCTGTCTCTGAAGTATCCTTGGCATCACCTGGTGTGACAAAGTTCCAAATAGCACAGTCTTGAAACGTGCTGGAATTTCTAGCATATACACACTATTGAAACAGCAATGTCTTCAATGGCTTGGGCATGTTGTGAGAATGGATGATGAGCAGATTCCGAAAGATCTCCTGTATGGTGAACTAGTGTAGGGAAAGCGCTCCAGAGGGAGACCACAGCTGCGATATAAGGATATCTGTAAGAGGGGTTTAAAGGCCTTGGGAATGGACATTAACAGCTAGGAAAACTTGACCTCTGATTGTTCATCTTGGAGCTTAAACATGCAGCATGGACTTCTCCATTTCTAGGAGACACTTGTTTGTCAGGTTGAGGCAAAGAGGCAGTCCCAGAACCAGCAAAATCTGGGGGCCAGGCAGGGGACAGAATAAATCTGTGCTCAGTGTAGAAGCGATTGCCACTCTGGGATTGGCCTTTTTAGCCACACTAGATGCTGTTCTAGGAACTCTTTCCAGAACACGATACCATAGTCTTTCATTGCCAATGAAGTTGAAAGATTACGTATCATTTAACCTTTTCCATTCCACAAATATTTAAAAGATCTAATCTGTCAAATGGAAAAGAAAAGAAATATAAATAATAAAAGCAATGGGAAATATATAAGTCATTAGACAATAAAATCATATTTAGGACTATATGAAATGAAGCACAAAAATGTTTTAATAAATGTTAAAATGACAGTATAATAAAGAATGAAAATGTTTGACTTCTCTTGTTTCCATTTATCACCTTTATCTAGCTGCCTATCTTAAAACCGTATTTTGTAAAAATTGTTTTCAAAGGAGAAAGCTAGAGATGAAGCAATTAAGAGGACCCAAAATCATACTGCATGGAAAGGCAAAAATAAATGAATAAATTCTTCAACCATAGCTAATTTGATCAATTGGGAAAAGAATTTTTGCTGTTCTCAAATATAACAACCAGATATAAATCCCAAAATAGTCAAAAATTACACAACACATCAAATCAATTCCTATACCAGACCATTTTCTTAGAGTAGTGTATAGGTTTGATTAAATTTTGAAATCCAAATGTAAATACAGTGATCCCCCGGGTATTGCGATCCCGATCATTGCGAAACAGCTATATGGCGATTTTTCAACCCGGAAGTACAAACACCATCTGCGCATGCGCGCCCTTTTTTCTATGGGCACGCATGCGTAGATGGCGCCGGGCAGATCAGCTGCTGGGCGGCTTCCCGGGGTCTTCCCCCTCTTGCTGGCGGGAGGGCGAGAAGCCCCCCCCAGCACCCGCTCGCCCGCCCTTCGCCGCTCGCCCGCCCTTCGCCCGGCCACCCGCCGTTCGCTCGCTGCTTGCCCGGCCACCCGGGTTCGTTTGGCTTCAGGACTCAGTTGGGAAGCCGCGCGGCTATTTTAAAACATCGCCGCCGGCATGGGGGGCTTCCTAGCAGCCCCCCAAACCCGGGTTGGGGGTCCGGGGGGTGCTGGCAAGCCCCCCATGCCGGCGGCGACGTTTTAAAACAGCCGCGCGGCTTCCCAACTGAGTCCCGAAGTCAAAGGCGAACTTCCGCGTTTCGCTTCAGGACTCAGCTGGGAAGCAGCGCGAGCGAACGGCGTGGGCGGGCGAAGGGCGGGCGCGCGGGCAGGCAGGCGGCGGACAAGCGGCGGGCGCGGCAGCAGCGAGGAGTTTGCATGGGCAGCGGGGGAACCCCAATCTTCGGCTCCTCGCTGCTGCGGCGGAAGTAAAAACACCATCTGCGCATGCGCAGATGGTGTTTTTACTTCCGCAGCGCTACTTCGCGAAAAACCGATCATTGCGAGGGGTCCTGGAACGGAACCCTCGCAATAATCGGGGGACCACTGTACTTCTTTCTGAAAGTCAGTCACTTTTAAACCTTAGTTCTAAATTGTACACCAACTACTAACATCAAAGCTATCCTAACAATGGAAGAAATTTAAATCCTGTCCTATCCATTTCCAACAGAAATATGAAACAGAAATATGGAAATGAAGAACGGTTGAAATAAATACTTTACATGGCCCATTTTCAGTACTGTAGTTAAATTATGTACATAGCCACAGATTAGAAAGAATATAAATTATTGATCAGTAAAAAAAACAAGTCCTCACTTTGGGGAACTGTTTTCATATACAGTGGTACCTCTATTTACGAACTTAATTCATTCCATAACCAGGTTCTTAAGTAGAAAAGTTTGTAAGAAGAAGCAATTTGTCCCTTAGGAATCAATGTAAAAGCAAATAATGCCTGCGATTGGGGAAACCACAGAGAGGGTGGAGATCCTGTTTCCTCCCGGGAGATTCTTAGAGAGGCCCCATGGAGGCTTCTCCATGCCTTTTCCAGCCCTGTTTCCTCTCAGGAGATTCCTAGAGAGGCTCCACAGAGGCTTCTCCCTGCCTTTTCCAGCCCTGTTTCCTCTCAGGAGATTCCTAGAGAGGTTCCACAGAGGCTTCTCCCTGCCTTTTCCGGTTACAGTTTCAGAGGCTTGGGTTTGTAAGTAGAAAATGGTTTGTAAGTTTTTGAGAAGAGGCAAAAAAAAATCTTGAACACCCGGTTCTTATTTAGAAAAGTTCATAAGTAGAGTCGTTCTTAAGTAGAGGTACCACTGTATGTTAATCTGTTGCCCCACATTATTTAATCTTCTGTTGTTTGCTCAAATTCTTATTTTTATGACCTTAACTCAGGAATTTAAACTAAATAGAAAATATGAGAATAAATGACAAAAAATCTATCAGTGCATCAGATAAACCAATATGAACTGCACTTTTTCTTGGTGAGGGAAATAATAATAATCACAAACATATTATCAAAATACTCAATGGTGGATGATAAAAAAATAATTGACCTTGATAATAATAATAATTATTATTATTTATTATTAATAATAATAATTAATAATTTATTGGATTTGTATGCCGCCCCTCTCCGTAGACTCGGGGCGGCTAATAATTGTCACCTAAGCCAAAAACTACTTTAATTCTTGTTCTTAGTTTATTTTTTTATAAAATAATTTGAAAGCTCTATCATAGGAAGCAATTTCCTTATGGAGAAGCATAAGGGTACCATTCTGAAAATGATAAAATGCTTTACATGTATATTCTTTTAAATAAGACCACAGGATAATACTAACATTTTTATTTTTATCAATGATTATCCATCCAATGATATAATACTAGACAATTTAATAAACCTATTGTGTCATCATTTCAGCCATATTTTATTGCTTAAACAGAGAAACAAAATGAACATAAGTGGGCAAAATGTAGTGGAATTGGGGAAATTTCCTAATGTGTCCCACAGTGTTCCTTTTAGAAAGCTGACAGTGAGCATTGAAAATGATGAAAATATGACCATGGCTGATTGCAGCAGGACAATACAGAAGCAGCCACAACTTTGCCAAATTCCATTCCCATGGATCTTTGACTTTGGACACATTCTATAGGTTAGTCCATTTGAGGTATGTTGATTCAAAATTGGTAGCTCCACGATGCACCATTTTGACCAATTGATGGTGATGAACAATCAAACAAATATGAGAGTCTTAGTAATTAGTAACATATTAGATATTATAAATGTAAGAGGCAGTTAGGTTGCACAACCTGCAACCATATTACAGCAATATCCTTGATAAATCCAAATGTGGCCATAGCTCCAAAACATTAGGGACTCACAATTTATGCAACCAACAATATAAAAGAAAATTAATGTACTGTATAGAATTTTTTTTAAAAAAAGTTGGAAACACTCTAACAAATATACTAACAAATATATAAACATTTAGGAAATGTTAAAAGGGATGAAGATAAGATTTACATAAGCATTCACCATTTACTTTGTGTATATACCGTATGTATCATCATACATACTATATGTATGTTCATCATATCCTAGTGCACATTTAATTTTGTTGACCTTCAGATCAGTTTATCTAAATTTGGAAGGCAAAACCAAACAGAATATTAAATATAGAAGCTAACCAAATTTCAGTTGTCTGGGACAGCATTAGAGGTGTCTTGTCTAGAGTCTATGCTAATTTTCAGTCAAACTAGAACATAATCACCTTTATATACCTGATGAAACCCATATCAGATATATTGCATGACTCTGCCATTTTACTTTATGGAAGAAAATCTTGTTGTATATCATATATTGTAGTATGCATATTATTTAACTGATTTGCATGATTTATTTCACTTACCCAGGAGCTTTGAGTGGTCAAAGAATCTAAACAAAGACAGAAACAATGGTTCTAAATATTATTTGACATAACCGCATTTTTTATGTCTTCTAAGATATTATTTGGCTTCCAGACAACTTCGGATCCCGAAGACCTTCATACCTGTACCCGTGAAAATATCTCATTGTGCATACCTTCCTTTCCAAGTATTTTTTTTATCCAGTTAAAAAAATCCAGTCAAGATAATCTGAACATTAGAATATGATGAGCATGGGACTGTCCACATACTTTTAATTAGAACTCACAGAAAACAAGCAATTGAGCTCAGACACCTTTTAGTCAATAAATTGGTGTTTTGCTCCGCCATTCAGGAATAGCCTAAATGGTCATTGATAAAAAGAAAGAGAATGAATTGAAAACTTTTGTCTTTGTACTCACCATGAAGTAGATGGTGCCATAGGTTTTATTCGCTTGAAATAGTACTTCTTCCATGGGTACTTTATCATTGTCTAAGGCTAGGAAAAAGCTGTCCAACTGTTCTTTTTCAGGAAAGATTTTACTCACTCTTTCAAATACATTTTTAAATACATTTTCTCAGGTTTGAAACATTTCTCCTTTAAAAATCAGCTACAGCTGTTCTTATTTTCCTTGCAATTTCTACAAATATTCATTTTTTGAGTCCAACATTTATCAAAATCAGCTGATTGAACAAAACCTACATTCTTGCAGGAAGTTTGGAATGTCATTAAAATCAACTTACCTCTGGTTGCCTCTGTTCTAAATGGTTCATTGGCAAATTTACAAGATACTTAATGGCATATACAATATTGTTTTATTATTAAAATATTCATTTGTCAGTCAATGGATGGAAGTGAAGCCGCCCATTATTAAACATGTTATCCTTTAAAAGTGCACTGATTTTTTATCTGTCCAAGACAATCCTCAATTTTTGGATAATAAAACATGTGATTCAAAGATTTCTTATTTAATGATTTAATCATGATTTCAGAAGATGTCATATTCCATATCTTATCTAAGTATATTAAAGTTTTTCTAAAATGCAGAGAGTATAAATTATATTAACTGAGTAAAATAAACAAGAATTCTCTTGTTGAATCTGTCTTAATAAATTATTGTAACTTATATTATAAATTTAAAGTGAGAGTCAGTAGCATTACGCCAAAATATGCTTTCTTTGGCTCTGCATGCTTTATGAAGACTAAACCTTTGTTGTCTCTAAGTTATGATTTATGGCTTCTATTGTATGAACTTCAGCTGTGACTTACTCATGGTTACATAAATCATAATTTAATGTTCGATCCTGAAGAGGGTTTGCCAGTCTAATTGTTTACAGGATCTTTGCCAAACAACTTGATCCTATCATGTTTTCTCAACAGTAACCATCTATTGTATTAAACTGAGTGTATCTTTCTTGGTTAGGTATATGCAGAATTCAATCACTCTGATTGTAGAATTATTGATAAATTTAGTTATTTATTTATTTATTAGATTTGTATGCCACCACTCTCTGCAAACTCGGGGCGGCTAACAACAGTAAAAAGACAACGTAAACAAATCTAATATTAAAAAATCTAAAAACCTCAGTTTAAGAGATCAGTCATACATACATACATAAATTTTATAAGCCTAGGGGAAGGGAATATTTCAATTCCCCCATGCCTGACGACAGAGGTGAGTTTTTAAGACTTTACAAAAGGCAAGGAGGGTAGGGGCAACTCTGATATCTGGGGGGAGTTGGTTCCATAGGGTCGGGGTCACCACAGAGAAGGCTCTTCCCCTGGGTCCCGCCAAACGAAATTGTTTAGTCGATGGGACCCGGAGAAGGCCAACTCTGTGTGACCTAACTGGTCGCTGGGATTCGTGCGGCAGAAGGCAGTCCCGGAGATATTCTGGTATATTCTGGTATTACCATTTCAATAAATGGTATTTTCATAAACATATTTTCATTCTCCACGCTCTCACAAACCAGTTTACAATATATATAATTATCTTTCACTGTGCCATATTATTAATGGCACAAACTGTTCAATTAGCTAATAGCACCATGATTTTGCACATGTATTATTTTAGCAATTTAGAAATACAACCAGTCCTTGACTTACAACAGTTTGCTTAGTGACCATTTAAAGTTACAACAGCATTGAAAAAGGGACTTGTGACCATTTTTCAGTTACAACCTTTGTAGAATAGAATTGAATTGAATTTCATTGGCCAAGTGTGATTGGACACACATGGAATTCATCTTGGTGCATATACTCTCAGTGTACATAAAATAAAATATAAATTCATCAAGAATCATAAGGTAAAACACTTAATGATAGTCCGGATCAAATCATGTTAGGAAACAGTCAATATAAATTGTAAGAATACAAGCAACAAAGTTACAGTCGTACAGTCATTTGTGGGAGGAGATGGGTGATGGGTAATGGGAACACTGAGAAGATTAATAGTAGTGTAGACTTAGTTTGAAAGTGCTGAGGGAACATCCCCATGAACAAATGATCAAAATTCAGATGCTTGGCAACTGGTTCACACTCACACTTAGTATGGTTGCAGTGTTTGGGGTCACATGATCCCCTTTTGCAGCCTTCTGACAAGCAAAGTTGATAGGGAAGCCAGATTCACTTAACAACCAGTCTCTAAAATCAATAGAGAAAGTGAGCAGAGGGATGACAAAACAGATGAGAATTCTCTCCAAAAGTATGCCTTTCATTTACTACTACTGCAGCTGAAGAGCAGTAAGTCAGTACTGCTCCTACCCTACTGGCTTTCCGTAAGGCCACGAAGACCTGCCTTTGCCAGCAGACCTGGGGGCCATGAATTAACAACTATCATGGCCAAATTGTATGAATGGTATGCATGCATGCTGACTAGATAGTTTAACTATGGGTTTTAATTATGGTTTTATTGCTTTAGATCAGTGATTCCCAACCTTTTTTGAGCCGTGGCACATTTACAAAATCCTGGGGAACATTGAGCGGAGGGAGGAGCAGGGGGGCTAAAAAAAGTTTGGAGAAAAAAACCCTCTCTTCCTCCCTTTCACCCTATTTCTCTCTCCCTCCCTCTTTCTTTCCCTCTCTCTCTCCATCCCTCTTTCTTTCTTTCTTTCTTTCTTCCTCTCTTTTTTGCTTTCTCCCCCTCCTTCCTTCCCTCTATGTCTTTCCCTCTCCCTCCTTCCCCCCTTTCTCTCTTTCTTGCTTTCTCTCTCTCTCTTGCATTCTTTCTCTCTCTCTTTCTCTCTCTTGCTATCTCTCTTTCATTCTCTCTTGCTTTCTCTCACACACACTTTCTCTTTCTCTCTCTCTTGCTTTCTCTCTCTCTCTTGCTTTCTCTCTCTCTCTTGCTTTCTCTCTCTCTCTCTCGCTTTCTCTCTCTCTCTTTCTCTCTCTCTTGCTTTCCTTCTCTCTTTCTCTCTTGCTTTCTCTCTCTCTCTCTTCCTCTCTCTCTCTCTTTCTCTATTTCTTGCTTTCTTTCTCTCTCTTGATTTCTCTCACACACACACTCTTTCTCTGTCCCTTGCTTTCTCTCTCTCTCTCTTGCTTTCTCTCTCTTGCTTTCCTTCTCTCTTTCTCTTTCTCTTGCTTTCTTTCTCTCTCTCTCTCTCTTGCTTTCTTTCTCTCTCTTTCTCTCTTGCTTTCTCTGTCTCCTTTTTCTCTCTCTCTCTTTCTCTCTCGTACACCATGCCGGCAAAAGAGAGAGAAAGAGAGGGAGAGAGCGGAGAGAGAGTGGAGGGCAGCTTGCCGGTCCGCGGCCCCCTGGATCAGTGGCCCCACATGGCCCCGCATGGCCCCACGTGGACTCCGCCGTCGCCTTTGCCTCCGCCCCCATCTGGCTCTGCAGCTAAGAGGCAGCAGCCACATCCACTCCTTTGCCCTCCCAGGCATCCACGGCGCTCAGCGCCCAGCCACGGGCAACCTCCGCCTCCCGGTAGTGCGCCCAACTTCTACCTGCAGGAACGGGTGGTGGGGCGCTACGAAGGGTGGCCCTTGAAGGCCACCACGGCACAAAGACATGCAGTCCCGGATCGCTCGATTCTCCAGCCAGAAAGCTGGCTGCCTGGGAAAGCGGCGCGCTTTTTAAACGCATGCTTTTCAAACGCGGCACTTTCCTGGGCAGCCGGCTTTGATGGCCGGCAAAGGGAGTGATTCGGGACTGTGTGGCTTTGTGCCACTTCAAAAGTTTCTGTGGGTGGGGTTTCCTAATGGTTGTGTGGGCGCATGCACATGCAGCTTAGAGGCAACAGTGGCTGTCACCCTCCCACTGGGCCCCAAAAGCTCCCTTGCCATCATGCCAGGGAAGCTCCAGCTGGGCCGGGCTCACGGCACACCTGACCATGTCCCACAGCACACTAGTGTGTGGCGGCACACTGGTTGAAAAACAGTGCTTTAGATTGTACATTTGACTTCTTTTGTTGTAAGCCATCCTGAGTCCTTCGGGATTAGGCAGCATAGAAGTCGAATTAAATACATACAAACATACATACATACATACATACATACATACATAGAAGCAAAACTGAATTAGCTTTTCCATACTGCTTTCACAGCACTGTTGAGCCAAACTAGAATCAGAATAGCAACTGTTTTCAAAGAAACCCAATGTTTGGCTGTTTTTTGTAAGTAATTAACATTTCAAAATGCTAAATGTTAAAGCAGATCACTGATAATCCTGCATCTTAATCAGAGCTGAAATGGTACCTTTTCTTATTCGATATTCATTTTCCTTTTAAAAAAAAAAAGGCAGTCTTTACAGTTTGTTGATTTGCTTAGCTCACAAATTCTATAACATTTAATAATCCTTGGCGACATGTATCTTCTGGGATTTAAAGTGAAAAAAATAGAAATATTTATTTTTGAAAAACATGATTTTAATAATCCATGTTTTGTTTTGTTTCCAAAAAAAAGAGGGGAATCAAGAATGTTTTTCCTTTCTGGATTTTATTGCTTGCACTTAACTCCCATTAATTTTCTACAGAGAGCTTCAGCTTCAGATAAAATAATGCAGTCTCTTCCAAACAGAAATAATTTGGCCACAGCTCTCTAAGCTTTAATAACATATGGCTGGAATTAGTTGAATGCAATATAACCTACAACTGCCTCTGAAACCATTTCTGTGAATTCAGAATACAATATTTGCTTGGATCGTGTCTGGATGGTCTTAAATGAACTTCACTTATAAGCTCAATTCATGCCAAAGCTCATTTCCAAACACACAGATACAGTATTACGTACCATTTAGCTTTTGGAGACATGCACACACAAAAACTAGGTCCTCTGGATAACTGTCTCATAGGCCACAATATTAAATCTAACTGCAAATCTCCCCAAGGGAGCAAAATAAGGCAAACCAGAACATCATGACTCTATTTAATAGCATTAATAGCATATTAATAGCTTCATTTATCATTATGTCCCATTTTTCCTAACAATGGCCATCTGCCACAACTGTTCTGGGATCTTGCCTACACGCAAATAGGCTAAGTAAGCAAGAAACATGACAAAATACTAACCAGATCTAGATTTCCTGTCAAAATTAATCCTGCTAATTTCTTTACCATCAGGCAGAAAAAAGACAGCACACAACGAGCAAACAAACAAGGATCTATATATAAGGTATTGGATTGCTTTCTTACTTAAGCCTTATTGAAAGAGGAATTGAAAACTGTGGCTGAAACTCTCTGGGGTATTCTTGGAATAAATCTTTCTGAATTAATTCTCTAAATGTCAGTTTTTGTTAGTAATTTATAGCATTGTAAGAAGGGTTGGCAAGCTGAACATTGCTTCCAGTGGCCCTCTCCATGTTGCTCACCTTAATTTGTGCAGCCTTCCTCTGTTGTTTTCTGGCTCCCAAAAATCCCTCTGGGCTGCAAAATTCAGAGGAAAGCTGAGACAGTTTGGATAATCTATCATTATGCCAACAATTCTTTCTTTCACCATAGAAAAAGCTATTGGTTGTTTCACTTTTAAAATGTGTCACTGACTGTTCTTTAATTCAGCCTTTCCCAGTTCGATTTCTTCAATATTATATTCTAACCACAATATATCCAATTGGCACCATTTGGGAGAAAGCTGCATTAATCAATAAAAATTGGGGCTTGGAAGTGTTTGCCAATGTTTAATTAAATCTAAGAAGTATCATCTAAGGAGCCATGCAAAATACACCATACAAATTCATATCTGGCACATATTTCAAGAAGAAAATAAAATAGAAGCAGGATATTTTTCCCAAAATACTTTGCACAAATAACCACCTGGAAATGAACTGGGAAAAACAAGGTTTAAAATGTTGATTAAATGAGTGAACTTAACGAGGCTATTAAGCATTTGCATAATTGTACTAGGAGTTTTGGAATGAGGTCTAATTCTAATTTAACCGAAACGATCATTGCATCTTGGCTTAGTAACATGCCCCTTCTGTTTCTCCCCACCCACCCACCCCATATTTAGGGAAAGGATAAATTTTTCACAAAAGTCAATTGGACAGTCTTGCCACGAATTTTAACATTTGTTTGTTTGTTTGTTTGTTTGTTTGTTTGTTTGTTTGTTTGTTTGTTTTTCAAATTTATAGGCCGTCCCTATCCTTACAGACTCAGGGCAGCATCCTTCTTTAGAGAAAAACTGATGAATTTGGCTCCTGGTGTTGGGAATCTGGATAGTAGTAATGCCAATTTTGGTTAAGACAGATTGGAGAGAGGTTAGAACAGAGTCCTTTCCTTAGGTTTCTGTCCTTTAAATGACATTTAAGAAAATGAGGACAATTCTAAACTGCAATATCTGAGAAGAGAAGTAATTGATTCATGCCAAGTTGGATTATTCACTTAAATTTTAAGCTGAATAAATTTATTCCTTCCTGAAATAACAACCCAAGGCTGTGTGCTACCATCAACATTTATCTACCCTCTCCTGCTCCTGGAACTACCTCTTTTTATTTTGTAGGAAGTTAGCACCCACCCCATCCTAGAAAAATGAAATATCCTAGGAAATATTTTAAAAGGCAGAACACTATATAGAACATCTCCAGAAACATGCTTTTAGGCAAGGAAAAAGATTCACTCTTAGTAGCCCCCACCTTTGTCAATGTGCCATCAAGGAATGGCCCAGCTCACCTTTGCTAATAGCTGGACCAATCTATTCTACATAACAAATAGCTATATTAGGAATTGCCCAAAGTCCTTTCAATCCACCATCATCCAGCAAAGGGGCAGCCAAATTTGAATTCAAAAACACAACCTACAAAGTTGCTTCTGCAAGGCACCATGGAAATCTGACAACCAATCAGAGTGCATTTCTTATACAGGAACAGGAAACTCTGAGGTGAGGTCCAACCAGGGGTGGGCTAGTGTCCGGACAGGGGGATGCAATGGGGTAGTGAAAATGGAGCTCCACCAGAGCACCCAATTTCCACTGAAAGATGTTGAAAGAAAATGCAGAGTGTCCTGCATAAGCCACGCCCACAGTGTGATAGTAAAAATGTTGCTAGCCCTTCACTGGGTCTAACAGAAGATATAAAAACTCAAAGATTTTTAGCAACTGCCCTTTTTTCTCTGGACCCAACAACTGGAAGCATGTAATCCACCTTTTCTGTACAGAGGCTAATGCCATGTGCTCCTGTTCACCATTAAACCTTCTTTTTCTCCATGAATCCAGTATCCTTTCCCCCACTTGTAACTGAACCCAGAAGAATATTATTTCTAACAATTTCAAAAATAGTCGTTCAAGGTTATGGAGGTCAAAACGTCTGATGGACTATAGAAGACTAGTTTTATACTCAAATATCTGCATAAATTAACCCAATTTTCATTATCTTTATTTTACTTTATCGCAGACTTTTTAAAATTGATCTTCTTCGTAATTGGCTTGCATAGAAAAATAATCTTGCTTGCCCTTTGCCTTTTGTCTGTATCCTAATGAAGACATGTAGTATTTTTTTTATTCTAACTAGTGTCATGACACTATTACATCATCAGTTAGATTTGGTAGATGATAATATCATAAAATGGTGAGATGATGCTTCTGGCTTGTCTTTTGTCACAAAAGAGTTCAAAAGGTATTAGTCAATATCAAAGGACACCTCTTCATCTGTACTATAACATAGAAAGCAAAAAATACTAAAATACTAAAAAATCTTTTGCATCCTTCAGTTAGGATGACTAAAATTGAAAAAATGTAGTTGCTTCAATTTAATATTAATTTACCAATTGATAAACATCCCTTTTTTTCTTCTTTTCTCTAATGACCCAGTTCTTCGCTCTTGTTCTGTAACTAGGTGACATCCAAACTGTACTCATTCAAAATGAAGCCATCTTAATGAACTCCACTACCCAGTTTTAAAATAGTGATGTACAATAAGGCTTGTCCAAATAAAGCATATGTTTGTGGCCTCAAGACTACTATCTATCTGTCTATTCATCCATCCATCTGTCTGTCTGTCTATCTATCATCTATCTATCATCTCTTTTCATTAGAACATTTCTATAGCGACTCATATTTCAAACTACATTGGGTGTCTCCCAATGAAAATTAAATAATGTATAAAATCAGGTTAAAACTGTAAAAGTGATAAAAATAATAAAATAGCAAAAACAGCAAAAACCTGGTGCCAATCCATTTTAATGTGTAATTATCTAGTGTTCTTCCAACTTTTGGGAGGGAAGCCAGGTCTTCAAAGCTTTCTGCTAAAACAATGGAGACCTGTCAAATCTCAGGGGGGAAAGTCTTCCATAGGGCAGAGGCTGCAACAGAAAAGGCCTGCTTCCTAGCTCCCGTAAGATGACAATGTTTAGAGAAAAGGATTATGAGATTGGCCACCCTGACTGATCTGATAGAGTGGGTAGATGTCCCTAGGGAAAGGTGTTTCCTTATGTGTGATAGATAAGCTCATCTAGGTGACAGCATCTTAAAATCTAAGAAACATCAGACACAGTTCATAGGGTAACACCATCAAGCCATTGGGAAATGTAAAAATGCCAAAATGTCAATAACAATGCTACTTTTAAAATTATGTAGAGTTTCAGTGCTGAAATAGTGCAATTTATTTGATTGTCAATTGGTTTGGAAATGGAATATAAGATGCCGGTATCAATTTCTGAAACCCTTCTGGTATTAGCTACCCGAAGAACCACCTGCTTTGATCAGAGTCAACCTGGCCTTCATGATGCTTTAGGTATAATTTTAGAAGTTTAGGAACCCTGGGCAATGGTTAGAATGGAGTATTGCAGGCTAACTCTGCATTCCACTGCCAGAAGTTCTATCTTGACAGGCTCAAGGATGACCCATCCTTCCATCCTTCTGAGGTCGGTAAAATGGGGATCTGGATTGTTGGGGGCAGTATCCTGACTAGTGTGCCTAGTAGAACCTGGATACAAATCAGGATCGGTTGTCTGGTTATTTCTACAGATGCTTATTCCGGAACCTGACACTAGGGTGGAGATCAACAGAGATATATTTTCTCAAATTAATTTTTTGGTCCAGACTCAACCCATACTTGTCTGATTATTTTTCCTAGTAGCAGTTCTTCCACAGTTTCTCTGTCCTGAAGGTTCAGGATTTCATAGTTATCCCTGATGTTCTTGCAAGTGGAAGGCATATGTGATATTGAAGAAAATGATTGCTTTATTTTTCTGCTTTATCTTGACTTGGAAACTGTATATGAGCCGTTCATGATCTGTTCCACAATCAGCACCTCACCAAGTTACACCAACTACCAATTTCAAACCGAACTGATTATTAAACCCATCAACTTCCTTTCCTTTTCATTAATGGTTGGAGCATAAAGTTATATCAATATTATATTAAAGAATTACTCAATTAATCTATAGATATTGTTCAGTCCTTGATTGCATTGTACCCAAGTACTATTCTTGTTATGTCATTCCTGATTATAAAAACAACTTTGCTCCTTTTCTGTTTTTCATGTCCTGAATAATAAATAGTATGATCTGATTGATTGTGCCCAATTTCACTGATGCTTGTCAACATATAGTTGATTCATTTCATCTTTCACTGTATGAAGTTTCTCCATATGCATATTTCTTCTGTTTCACATTCTGTGAATGGGTCTTTGCAGCTTCGATTTTTCTTCTTCTACATGGTTACATCAGTTTTATCAAGCCATGTCATAAATAAGTTTTGTACTCCAAAAGATCTTCAGAAATTCCTGAGAAGCAGGTAGGCATTGTATTATTAATCATTTTATAGTATTCCCAAAGGTGCTTTTTTCAAGAAGCAACTGGACTTTTCTTTTCTTTTCTTTTTTAATGATCTTTTACTTCTCATCCAATAAGCTTTTTCGGCTCTGACTGTATGGTAGGGAAGGAAGGATTTATACCCCTTGCAGACAACTGGTCTTTTGCATTATTTTAGTGAGCCATTTCTCACAAGGCTACTTGGAGGTTTATCTGGGTCATCAAGCTCACCTGGAGTGGTGTAAAAGGGTGCGGATCCTCCTTGGAACTGCTAAAAGGACTGTGTGATAGATAACGTCATATCCCTCCCACTCTATTGTAAGAGAGGTATTTTATTTCATATAGATGCCCCTTTGACTTCTCTTTCAAATTAATGGTCCTCTCGGTCCAAAATGTGAGTTCTTCTTCAAAATAGGAGCCTTTGTCTTTTAAATGCAGATAGACTGCTGGATCTAGTCCTGATGGCTTTGTTCTTCTATGTGGTGCCATGCAGTGATCAAGTGGTTGTTTCCCACCATCCAGTCAGAACTAAAGAAGCTTTTTGGATAAGAAGTGAAACAAAAGCCAGAAAGTCCAGTTGCTCCTTGAATATAGCACCTCTGGGACAACTATGAAATGGATGACTGATAATCTCCATAGACATTTTATAGTATCTATCCATGCAGTGGTAGGTACCTACTGGTGTGGTCCAGAGCAGTAGGAATCTACTGTTGACACAATTTTCAGCTATTTTTTTCCGGCATTACCTTGTCAGAAGAAGCCCTTCCACCCACCTTTGTCTTAATATCAACCATTATTCTTTATCTGAAGCACAGCCAAGAGGCTCCTTCGCAGGAGATACCAGGAAAAAAACCCACCAAAAATTGCATCATCAATGGGCTCTGGACCGCACCGGTAGGAATCCACTACTGTATCCATGGTTATTTCTATCTCCTATGCAGGACAAAATAATGTCTTTGCAGTGTGCTACAATGAGTGCTACCCAATATAGGTGCTGGATTGCTTTAGCTGGGCAGCTGGAAGGACCTACATATATTTTGGTGATCCTGCTGGGAACATACATTCTTGGCATATATTCTGAGAATTCTTTGCTGATCCCTCTCAAGAACATCGTCTCTCTTCCCTTCCCTGAAGCAAGACAGCAGCCTTGAAACTGATATCTAATAAATAAATACAGGCAATCTTCAACTTACAACAGTTCATTTAATGACCTTTGATGTTACAACGGCACTGAAAAAAGTGACTTATGACCATTTTTCATACTTATTAGCATGCAGTATCCCAATGTTCATGTGATCCTCTTTTGTGACCTTCTGACAAGCAAAAACAATGGAGGAACCAGATTCACTTAACAACTGTGTTACCAAATTAACAATTTCAAGGATATACTTTAAAAATCTGGCAAAAATATTTGCAAAATGGAGTAAAATTCATTTAACAAATGTCTCACATAGCATAAATTTTGGACTCAATTATGGTCATAAGCGGAAGACTACCTGAAATGTATCATATATGTACAGTATATATAAGGTATTCGAAACATTATATTGGAAGGAGAATGAGGATGAAGCTTGTCTTCTGTGCCTGGTGCTTTGTCAACACATATACTACACAATCCACTAGGCAGCCATAAACAAAGCAGTCATCATTCTGTCCATGATAATATGGTGTACAATGCCACTTTTTATGGTTGGGAATTGGTTTCCCAAAGGGTACAAGATAGATAAAAAATAATTAGTGGCCTGAAGCCAATGAAGCTACTCTGGAATCACAGGAATGTGTAGGATATACTATATTTTTTTTTCAGAGCCGTTCTCTGTAAGCCTTTTTAACATTCTCATAGTAGTGAAGGGTTGTCAGTGAAGGTATAAATAAAGTGTTGAAGAAATGCCAACATGGCCTTGTACACATGGCTCTTCAATATACATTAAACACATATATTTCAAAGAATAACATCATGTGATTATATTTCAATGTCACTGGATAATAGTAGTGCTAGGGTTTAAAACAAAGATTTATTTTGAAAGCATCTATAAATTCAGATTGGGTATAACCATGAAATAGATACTGACAGTTCCATAGAAAATATGGACATGGCCAAATGTCGTAGCACCATGGGTGTTTCCCTGTTCTGAGGGAAACCCCAAATCCCAGCTGCTTGGGGACCTGAAACCAGACTGGGAACAGGTTGGAGCCATCCTGTTTGGAGAGGCAGTGAAGAAGAGAGGTACTGCTCGGTGGTCCTGGGGGCTCTTGTAAACTTTCCAGAGAGCTGGCACCAGCCTCTTGACCAGCAGCTATGGAAGATGATTCTGTCACCTTTAGCTGGGATGGCCACAAATGATAGAAACAGATTGTTTGATTGCCTGGGAGACAAGATCTAAGCGCTAGAGCAGGAGTGAAGTAAAAGTGTTGAAGCAGGGTGAGGTTTTGACTGATTTAATGATTAAACAAAGAAATTTAAAAGGAGACTAAAAGCTATTCTAGAGTAGCAATTGGAAATACCATAGAGAGACTTAAAGGAACAGAGTTTTAAAAGCCCAAGAAATCTGAGGATATTACTATAATTGGACTTGGTGAAAGTTAAAGAGATTGAAAAAGAATAAAGAATTTGAAGAAAATATTCTATATGTGGATTTAAAACATTTTGGAGAGTTTTGTGAAATAATTGTATTGCATGGGAAATCTAATAATGCCATCTTCTGGTTGGAAGAAATATTACAACAAATTGTGGAGAAGCTAAAGAAAAGAACAGCTGTGAGGATTGATTTTGTTTTCAACAAAAGATAACCTTGGAACAGTAAGAATTTGAAATGAGTGTATGCTGAGCTATGGTGTTTGATCTTGACTTATCATGGTGATGAAAGATAACAAGACTGTGAACTGGAATGGAAAACTTTAAAAGTGGATATCATAATTTTAAAATATAGAGACTATATATGGATTTAAGCTTTAATTAAGCTTTAACTATGGAAGAGTTTGTGTACAAAGAATTGATTGGACTCTTAAAATATATTCATGAAGACAAAAAGACCTATATTTTTTTTAATTAGAGGTAATAAGAAAACAGAAATGAAGATAGAAAATATAGAACATTTGCATTTCTCCTTAGTTCTAGGTTGTTTCTATCCTTTATTAGTTTCCATCCATTGCTTTGTATCCTGCTTTCAGGTGATTTAGAAAATAGGTTAATCCCCTCTTCTTTGTGGCAGCCCCTTAGATATTGGAATCATCAAGTTCAGGCCCCTGAGAATTGTCCAGTTTGCCCATTCCTGAAGTCATTAGCCCTGTTGAAAAGTTCTTGACATTAGGAGCTTTTGCCTAACATTCAGCCAAAATCTGCCTTCCCCTCTCTTAAGTCCATTATTTCTACCCACTGAAAAGAATAGACAATCGTTTTCCATGTGAAAACAAGATTCTTTAAAAGGGCTGTCAGTTCCACGCCTACCAATCTTCTTCTCTCTAAACTAAACATACCCATTCCCTTCCATCTATCCTTGCAAGGTCCCCTGAGTTTATTATCTCTTCTGGTTAGAAATAAAACAATGGAAAGACAACGTGGAAATGACTCCAGAGAGTCGTTGCAATCAGACAGTGAATACTGAGCTAAAGAGATAACCGGTCTGCTCTGATTACAAAAAAGTTACTATCATTCATATAATTCCTTGATATAAAAAAGCAAGCAAATCCAAAGGTTTTCAAGCTCTGTGTGATTCTATATTCTAGAAGTTAACATATTTATCTGATTGCATGGAAATAAGAATGAACACACTCCCTTTAATAGCAAATGATATTTCGGGTTAGTTACTGTACACATCAAAGTAATTATCCATACAAATTAGCTACTAATGATTCAGAAATTGCAATGTGAGATAATGATCTTTTTGTACTTTGTCTGGCTTCATAAATAGACTACCTTGAATCTAGGCAAGTCATTAATACATCCCACTTTCAGCTTTAGATGAGCATGATGCCTAATTAAAATAATCATAATTAAAGTCCTGCTTGGACTGGGTTTAACCTCCCAAGTGTTATTTGGCAGCATTTTACCAGGCTTGTTTGACATGTTTTCCCAATTGTATTGTGTCTTCCATTTCCTTCCATTTTTCCTTCAGTGACTTATTTCATCTGCTGAGATATGAGACCACTTGAGAAAAGAAAGAAGCATAAGGGGGGGGGGGGGGAATGATGAATGCCCAGCATTGAATTCAACATAAAATCAACAGGAAAAAAAGATGGGATACTTTCTGAGTACAGATTATACTCTGGAAAGCCCACCACAGATGTAATCATTAATTCACTTTATGAATAATTATTCACCATTTTAACTTCATGCTGTTTGAAGCTCAGCCAAATACATATTTAATATATCATTTAACTGTTGAAAAAGCCACTATAGAGATTTAAATATAGATTCAACATTTTGTATGGTTTGGTTTATTTTATTCTATGTGAGAAATGTTTACTCTTTTTTTAAAAAAGCACCCCATCAGATCTAGGTTTGTGGCTTTTGGTGAACACTCCCATTGATTAAGCACTACTTGTAATCAATAACCCCATCGTGGGAATATTTGTATCCGTGTTTGTTTGTTTTTTACTTTACTGCACAAAATTGAACTAGTTTTGTAGGAAAGATATAAAGGATGTCTGCACCTCTTTAATGAATGCTCTGTTCAATGTGTTAGAAATCCATAACACTGCAGCTGTTTCTAGTTTTACAACTTAGAGCTGCACCTGAAAGTTACTTGCATCTAAAGCATCTTAAGATTCTAGGTAATGTTTTTCTTTTTGTCTTATGTCAACAGTTTCTTTTTTGGAATCAATTCCTAACATTAGATCATGGGCTCACACTGAAGCTATCATTCTTTTTCAAACAACATTCCCCAGCTGGAATGAATGGCAAAAATGCTGTGCATGTCAAAAGATATCTATCACTCTATGCTGGCTGGTGGTCAGTCCTTTTAGCTGTGTTCTGGTTTATAATAAATGCAGCAAAATTATTGTAGTGCTATAGTGGGGAGATACAATTTGCATGTATCTTTTCAGAACATTTGACAAAGTCAAGCTTATTTTTCCTAAGTAACTGACTGGCACATTGCCTACATTGCAATAGTTAGTGGGATTACTGCCATAAAAATAAATAGGTAGGTAGGTAGCAGACAGACAGACAGACAGACAGACAGACAGACAGACAGACAGACAGACTGATGGGCAGCAGCTGGAAGTCTCTGGTGCACAGATCCGGTAGGAAAAGGCCAGATTCATGCCCAGCTGTGCACTCCCAATGTGCGCCTACATGATATTTGGCTTCTATGTATGTGCAGCATGCGTAGGGTAGGTAGGTAGGTAAGTAGGTAGGTAGTAGACAGACAGACAGACAGACAGACAGACAGACTGATGGACAGCACTGGAGGTCTCTGGTGCACAGCTCCGGAAGGAAAATCCCAGATGCATGCCCAGCTGTGCACCCCCAATGTGTGCCTACATGAGATTTGTCTTCTACGTATGTGCAGCAAGCATAGGGTATGCATGTAGGTAGGTAGGTAGGCAGATATAGGTAGGTAGGTAGGTAGGTCAGTCGATAGATAGATAGATAGATAGATAGATAGATAGATAGATAGATAGATAGATAGATAGATAGATAGATAGATAGATAGATAGATAGATAGATAGATAGATAGATAGATAGATAAAAATAAAATATCATATAAAACCCTAGAAAGATAACTGGAGATTTGGAAAATAGCTAGCAACTAAAATGGTCTGCTAAAAAGAGATGGTTGGTTTTAAGAAAGAAAAAAAATGGTGATTAGTCCAAAAGGAACTGAATAATGTTTATATGGCTGAAGGCTCATTATTTTCAGAGTCTGGAGTCCATGTTGCAGAACAAACCAAGATTTTTAAAAGTGTGCTGAATACCAGAAGCGATTGAAGAGCACTGAGGACAACCACTAATGCAGAAAAAAAGCTAAAGAATGCCAGCAGATGACAGAACAGAAAATGGAATTTACAAGCCAGAGAAAAGCCAGTTGCCAGACCATCAGAAAGAGAGAAAATGAGAAAAAGAACTTTTGCCATAAATTTTGTCATAGAATCTTTTATTCTAGAATGAGTACAGACTGAATAGAGTAGTATACAGTACATGCACTTTAAAACTTGCTCAATGGGCTTATTGGGAGAAAACCTAACATTCTCCACCTTGATAAGAAAACTGAAACAAGGCATAAAGACAGGATTGTTAAACTGGTGGCCCGTGGGCCTCATACGTCATCCACAGGCCACGCCCAACCAAGCTCTGTGAAGGGGAAAAAAAGTCACGAAACAGCACGTGAAGGCAAAGTGATCAAGAGATGTTGACACTCATGATATAGGAAGAAAGCTGCATTGGTAGCTGGGTGGAAAGGATCTGGATGTTATTATCAATTACAACATAAGCTACCCGTAGCAGTATGATGCAACTGCTAAACCGCTGTCTTAGAGCGCATTAGCAGGATTATGTCTAGATCATGGGAAATATGTGTTCTTCTCTTTTGGGTGAATATGATCTCAAAAGTACTTATAAAATAAAAATAGAAAACTGAATGATCGTAATTAAAGTGATGGCATGAAGGAATCTGGAAAAGCAGGGCAGTATCCAAAGTTAACGAACAAAATCATTTAAACTTAAATGATGAAATACAGACATCTGAACCAGAATATAGTATGACACTTTGTCCTGCTTCCAATTAAATCAAGGTGGCACTGAGGACAGGTTGAGCAGGCTGAACAAATATACAAAGATTTCAGAGACTGATAATAAGAGCATGAAGCCATGAAATATCCTCTTAAAATCAATAATAAAGTCAGTAAAATGATATTATGTTAAAATAGTTAAATCTTGCTCATTAAAGTTCCCCAAAAATCATTTTTATGGACAGGTAATGTAGAAACATTTACCTTGAGCAACTCAAACATAACAAATAGCTAATGTACCATATTTCACACCTTGAAGTCAAGAATCAAAAATATGTTGTATTGCTATATCCTTGGAAAAAGGAAATTGCTTTTAGAAGTGTATGAAAGACATTATTTATCCCTGCTAACTTTTAAAACATTTAACTTATACCAACGACTAGCAAACTCATTTCCCAATTTACAATATAAAAATTAAAAGTAAAACCAAACATCTTCTAAACAAATCAAAATCACTATTAAAAATCTTTTAAGAAACCAATGGAAAAACTACATAAAATATTAAGAATTAAATTAATTTGAAGTTCTTTGCTTAACAAGGAACAATTTCAAAAACCTTTCACTAGTCCAGAGATTGATATTTTCAGAAGAATTTTAAAAATAAAACATTTTTCTTTCCATGTGCTTCTTACTATTTTTGCTTATAATGTCTTGACAGAAAGTAACAATGATAGAGCTTGCAGGTCGGTAAAAGCAGGGAACATTGTTAGCACCTGGTTAAGGCTGGAAAGAAACATTTGAAGCAAATAGAGAATGAAAAAAAAATCAAAGACAGGGTTTGTAAAATATTCTTTGCAGAGAGTAACAATAAAAGAGCTTGCAAGCCGGAAAGAGCTGGGAACATCATTAGCACCTGGTTAGGGCTGGAAATAAACTTACTCAGAGCAAGTTAGAGCAATGAAAAAACCCCTGCAAAGACTTAGGGCTTGGAAAACATTCTTCACAGAGAGTAACAATGAAAGAGCTTGCAAGAGGGTAAGAGCTGGGAATATTGTTAGCACCTGGTTAGGGCTGGAAAGAAACTTACTCAGAGCAAGTTAGAGCAATGAAAAAAAACCTGCAAAGACTTAGGGCTTGGAAAACATTCTCCACAGAGGAAAACAATGAAAGAGTCTGCAAGGTAAGAACTGGGAAGATCGTTAGCAGCTAGTTAGGACTGGAGGCTGAGGGAAAGCTGCATTCAGAGTATAGGATGCACCCAAATTATCAGCCTCTTTTAGGGAGTAAAAAGATGCATCTTATACACCGAAAAATACTGTATTTCTTTAAGTAAATACAAGAAAGAGTGTTAGTTTCATTTCAGCAGAGAAGACAAGCAGAGTGGAATGGAGAGTACAGAGTGGATAGAGAGTACAGAGTGGAGTGAACCATGCCCAGCTTTAAGCTTAAGTTTTAATTGTGATTCTCTGCACCGATTCAGCAGTGCTTAGCTCCCATTGACTGGCTTAGTTACTATGCCTATTCATTGCTGACATTGTTAACATGAATATCTTAACAAGCATAACTTTAATACACATCTACATACAAAAAATGAGAAATAAGTTTTTTTCCAGTTTCATATATGTCCACTGAAAAGTATTTTAAAGGCGCTTTTTTTTTGTAGAACTCCAGATAACTCAAGTAGAATTTAATTCCAAAAAGGAAGAACTAAATGGCAAAAAAGTCCTTATAAATGAGGTGCAATTTTAACACAAGGGAAAACTGATTAACCTTGATTACACTATTGAACACAGAAACATGAATTCTAATCAGGTTTTGCAAATAATGGGATGTTACTTATATGTATATCCCAGAAAATCAACACCAATTTAAATTGATAATGTTTCCCAAGGCACAACAAATTATGGGGCAAGAGAAGTATACTGGAAGAGACTAGGAACAGTTAGCTACACCATTAAGCATTTGGTAGTTTATTAATAAGCTACTCTATTAATAATTGACTCACAGATCTCAAGAAAGCCTCCCTTATATTTGTCCAACTATGAATAGCAATTTCCAGCATAAATTTGAAATGTGCTTATATACTCTAGCTAATTTCTTCTGGATTATATATATAAACAGTTCACCATTTGTGCATAATTCGGTTTGAAATTCTGTCTTCTGCGCCATTCCAAATTTTCTGTTATCTACCTTAAATCTTCCCCTTAATTCTGCATAGAAAAACCATTGAAAACTAAATCCCCTTGCAACCAGTTGCTCTCTTGATTTTATCTTATATTCTCCATGTTCTTATTCAAACAATTCTCAATAGGTTAACCATTTCTCTTTACCTAATTTCCCATACAATACTTCTTGTACTGAGACCCACGTAGGCATTTTCAGACGTAGTCTGGGTTTATATCTATTCCATGTCTTCAATATGGTGCTTCTAATATAGTGATTTTTAAGAACATTAACCTTAGCTTTATTGTGCTATAGTAAAACCATGCCATCAAACTGCACATGGTTCTCCTTTAATTCTTAAATTATTTTATTTCCCAGCAGCACCTACTCTTTCATTCAAATCAAAAAGCTAGCTGCAAAATAAAATTTCTGATCTTAATCTTGCTCATTCCTCTGCATCCTGGAGAACTTAGTATTTAACCTTTGACATTTTCCTTTGCCATATAAACCTAGATTTATCATTCTGCCATTGCTTAAATGATGCACCACTTGTGAAATTCATGTATTATTCAAAATCAAAATTCTACACAGTACATTCATTTTTATCACAGAGATTCTCCCCAGTAACAATTGTAATCTGTCCCATTCAGAGGTGGATTTCTGCCAGTTTGGACTGGTTCTATAGAACCAATAGCGTGAGCCGGCAGCGATGGCCGGCTGACCACACCCTGAACTGGGTGTGTCGACAGTGCCATAGGCAGCTCCATCTTGTTTTTCTCTTTTGCTCATGCACAGAAACCGTTTGTTGCATAGGCAGAAGCACGGTTTTAGCACTGCATTTGCGCCACACAGTGTGTACGGAAGCGAACCGGCAGTGAGGTAAGTCAAAACCCACCCCTGCTCCCACTTTAAGATATCGTTCTTGATTTCATTCTTTGTCTTAACATAATTGTTCTGAAATAACATATAAATCTTATTAGTGACGATAATATTGCAATTTTGTAAGTGTAAGTCATCTTTGTGTGAATTGGACAGCCATATAAATTTGGGGGGGGGTTCTTTTTATGACCCTGTTATCCCTTTTTATTGAGGTGGAGTCAGGGTGTCTGAATGGAGCTGAGAGTTTACTAGCCAGATGCCCTTCCTGACCCTTCTTCATTCATTCTTTTTTTCAATCCCTTTCGCTCCATCGAGGGGAGGAGTTTCCAGAAACTCAGGCCGAAGCCAACATCCACACAATGGCTTCGGCCTGACACATTCATTCAATCATTCATTTATTTGAATTTCTAGGCCGCCCTTCCCCAAGCGGACTCAGGGCAGCTTACAAGATAAAAATGAATACAAAATATAAGTTCATGAAACCCAAACATTAAACACAAAGTTTAAAACTCCAAACAGTTAAAACCATTCAACTAAATCACCCAGTCACAGCCATACCAGTATCCAGAGCAGAATGTTAGTGCTCAACAGCCCCAGGCCTGCCAGCAAAGGTGTATTTTTAAACCCTTTTAAAAGACCAGGAGGGTGGGGGCAGTAGGAATCTCTGGGGGGGAGTTGATTCCAAAGGGCCAAAGCCACCACAGAGAAGGCCCTTCACCTAGGCCCACCAGGTGACATTGCTTGGATGGCCAACTCTGTGGGACCTGACCGGCCGCTGGGTTATGTGAGGCAGGAGACGGCCCCATAGGTAATCTGGTCCTAAGCCATGTAGGGCTTTATAGGTAATAACCAACACTTTAAATTGTGTTCAAAGACCAATCAGTAGCCAATGCATATCACAGAGTGATGGTGATATATGGGTATACCCATATGTGGAGTTTGCAGCAGATATGTTCTCTTTACACCAAAATAGAGACGCATCTGTCACTGCCTAGGATCGAAACGCTCAATCTTCCAAGTGGGAGACGAACATCTTGGTCACCCAGCTGCTGAAGTCACTGTTGTGTACACACACACACACACACACACACTGAGGGATTTGCTTACCTACAGCTCTTTTCTTTTCTACCTTAGTTTTATCTGACTAGAACTGTATAAGCACACTAAGCCTTTCTTCATTAGTTCATTATAGCATCACTGAATGGCTTGGCAATCCCACGTGGGTTGTGTAACATTCCCCAGGCCATGATTTATGCAAATTTATTACATTGTTTCATGAACCACAAGACACCTGCAAGATGCAAAACACTTTACATTGTGGACAGTTCATTTTAATGCTAGCAGCTTGTTCTCTAGTGACAGTGCAGAAAGGATAGCAAGACCATAATATTTTTTCATCTGTCTACTTACCGTATTTTTCGCTCCATAAGACGCAGTTTTTTCCCTCCCAAACTGGGAAGAAAAATCAGCCCCGTCTTATGGAGCGAAGATGCAGGCAGGGGGGGGGGGAGGCTGCGAACTCGGAAGCGCCATCCCGCTGGCTGGCTGGCTAGCTGCTGCCTGGCCCCCTCCCTCCCGGAGGAGGGTCTCCCTCCGCACCACCAGCGGCGCTCCCCCCGCCAGCCAGCCAGCCAAGCCCCGCGCCCGCCGGAACCGGCTCCTCGCTCTCCTCCCGCCACCCGCCGCGTTTGCAGGAGGTGGGGAGGGTCGGGCGGCCCGCCAAGGCCAGGATGGATGCCGCTGCCCCCCCTTCCCTCTCTCCGCCCGCCACTCCTTGACGCCGAGAGGAAATGCCGGCAAAGGCTTTTCTCAGCGGAGGCCGGCGAAGGCGATATTCAATGTCGGGGGCGCATGGGCGGTTGCGCGCGCTCCCTATCTCCCTACTAGCCCACTCGGAATATTCAAAATAAGAAAATCCTTTGCCGGTGAAGGTTTTTCTTATTTTGAATATTCCGAGTGGGCTAGCAGGGAGATAGGGAGCGCGTGCAACTGCCCGTGCGCCCCCGACATTGAATATCACCTTTGCCGCCGGCCCCGCCTCTCCTACAACCCCCTTGCTGAGAGCACTCGGCAAAGGTGAGGCGGGCAGGGCGTGCGCGCGTCACCGCTGAGAAGAACGGAGAGAGAACGAGAGTGAGTGAGAGCAACAGACAGCAAGATAGTGAGAAAGAGAGAGTGAGAGAAAAGGGGGAGAGAGAGAAAGAGAGAGGGAAATGGGGAGAGAAAGAGACAGGGAGAGGGGGGAGAGATAGCAAGAGAGGGAGAGAGAGAAAGAGAGAGGGAAAGGGGGAGAGGGGGGAGAGAAAGAGAGAGGGAGGGAGAGAGAGGAGATAAAGGAAGAGGAGAGAGAGAAAGGAAGAGAAAGAAAGAAAGAGGGATAGAAAGAGAGAGAGAGTGAGAGATGCTCAGTGAGCCTTTCTTTGAAGTTGCCTTTCTTTCTTTCTTTCTTTCTTTCTTTTTCTCTCTTGCTCTCTTGCTCTTTCATTCTTTTTTCTTTCTCTTGCTTTCTTTCTTTCTCTTGCTTTCTCTCCTTCCATTTCTTTCATTCCCCCTCTCTATTTTTATTTCTCTTTCATTTTCTTTCTTTCTCTCTTTCTTGCTTTCTTTCTTGCTCTTTTTCTTTCTCTCTTTTACCTTCCCTTCCTCTTTCTTCTTTTCTTTCTCCTTCCTACCTTCTTCCCTCCCTCCCTCCCTCCCTCCCTTCAGTCCTTCCTCTCTTACTCTCCCCTTTCATAAGTTTCTTTGCTTCCTTCCTCTGTTCCTGTTCCTTCCCCCTTTCTTTCTTTCTTTCTTTCTTTCTTTCCTTCCTTTCCTCCCTCCATTTCTTGCTTTCCTTTTCCTTCCTCCCTTCTTTCCTCCCTCACTCCCTTCTTTCACTCCTTCCTCTCTTCCTCTCCCCTTTTTGGCTCAAAATATTTTTTTTCTATTTTCCTCCTCTAAAATCTAGGTGCGTCTTATCAGCAGGTGCGTCTTATAGAGCGAAAAATACGGTAAATATACCCTTGCATGTTTAACTTAGATTCTTTAGCAGCTTCCGCAGCTGTTGATTGCATTTTAGATATGTATCTATTTTTTTGCATTACTTTTTCTTTTAAACAAATTCAAAATAATTAATTGAACTACCATGAACAGTGATTATCAATTAATATGACACATGTATATATACCTGTCAGGCAGGGATTGCTACTTACCGCTGCTACCGGAATGATGCGCCTGCAGTTCTGTGTTGCCAGGGTACATGTGTGTGCACCCCAGCAAGATTTTGCTTCTGCGCATGCGCAGGAAGCAAAATCTTGTGAGAGGAAGCATGCGAGAGAGAGATTTTGGTGATTTTTTTTTGCTTCTATGCATGTGCAGGAGCAAAACATTGCCGAAATCTCACATGTGCATGTGTCCTCTCATGATATTTTACTTCCTGTGCATGTGCAAAAGCAAAATCTCACTGGGATGCACATGCACAAACTCCGGTGACATGGAGCTGTGCGCACAGCTCCATTTTCACTATTGGTACACAGTATGGCCCGTACCGTGTAGCAACCCAATACTGATTCCTGTATATACTGATTCTTGTTGTGAGCCTCTCCGAGTCCTTGGAGAGGGGCGGCATACAAATCTAATTAATAATAATAATAATAATACAGTAATAATAATAATAATAATAATAAAGCTTTTAATTTTGTTTATTTATTTATTTATTCAATTTTTATGCTGCCCTTCTCCTCAGACTCAGGGCGGCTTACAACATGTTAGCAATAGCACTTTTTAACAGAGCTAGGCTATTGCCCCCACAATCCGGGTGCTCATTTTACCCACCTCGGAAGGATGGAAGGCTGAGTCAACCTTGAGCCGGTGGTGAGATCTGAACTGCTGACCTACAGATCTACAGTCAGCTTCAGTGGCCTGCAGTACAGCACTCTACCTGCTGGCGCCACCCCGGCTCATTTTTTCCTATTTACAATAAAAATATAGAGCGGAATCAAAATGAAAACATTCAAATGAAAAGTTTCATGATCGAATTATTAACGTATTATACATTTTGCCAAATACCTACATCTAATAAATATTTTTCTATATTGAGTCAAGATTATACATCTTTCAGCACTAATATATGCCGTTCTAATTTTGATATCATTAGAAAGATGGCTGATTCTAGCAGATACTTCAAATGATGCTATGTAAGTCTTCTCTGTTCCCATTGTTTTATATGTGCTTTATGTGTTGGGAGAACAGTAAGGAAACAGTAAGGAAAAGTGTGTTGCAATGTAATCTCGACATCTTATATATTTACCTGAGTTGTTCCATCCCAGATATGACTAGCAATAGCATTTATATACCCCCCCATTTATTTTTTTATTTTTTTATTCATTTATTTATTCATTTGATTTTTATGCCGCCCTTCTCCTTAGACTCAGGGCGGCTTACAACATGTTAGCAATAGCACTTTTTAACAGAGCCAGCCTATTGCCCCCACAATCCGGGTCCTCATTTTACCCACCTCGGAAGGATGGAAGGCTGAGTCAACCATGAGCCGGTGATGAGATCTGAACCGCTGACCTACAGATTTAGTCAGCTTTAGTGGCCTGCAGTACAGCACTCTACCTGCTGCGCCACCCCAGCTCTATCATAGTGTTTTATGGCACTATCTGAGTTATTTAAAGAATCACCATATTGCCACCAAAAATCTGGGCCCTCATTTTACAGAATGGAGAGCTGAGCCTGTCTTGACTTTGAGCCTTTCAGGATCTTACCCCATACTGTTGGCAGAGTTAGCCTGCAATACTGCATTCTAACCACTGAGCCAATAGAGATAAAAGAGTTGAATTCACAATAACAGCACTTTAGGGTAGTTCAGATTAATAAACCAGTGCCATACAACTCTAAAACTATGGTACTTGTACTAGAATAGATGTAATCTTAGGCTTCTATTTTTAGTTTCTTAGAATGGACTTAAGTCTTGTCATTGCCTTTGTCCTGTTCTTCAAGGCCATTCCCCATGGCCTCTACAGTGATTCCCCATTTCATGATTTTAGCATCATGAGGTTAGGGACAAACTCTTATGTTGGGGTTATGCTAGAGTAAATGCCACCAAGTACTACATCACCAAAATAATAAAATATAAGTACCACTAGATACCACATCAGCAAAATAATTTTAAAAATCAATATTCTTCAGCAATCACACCCTACAAAGTTCTCATATAAATTAATTTCAATTCTTCATGAATAGTTCCCATTGTTGCACACTGACTAGAAGAAAACAGATTTGTTTTATCTTTTTCCAAGAGCCAATTTCTACCTCTTATGATCAGCTAGAGTGGAACAAACTGTGACGGTAGTTGAACTTAATCCAAGTTTGAATACTCAATGGCCAGAACTAAGAATCTTATTTCTCCTGGGACTTAAATTTCTACCAACAAAAAAATGAAACGTCAAGGATTTTAGCATAATTGAGCTTGGCTGACAAATCATGGTTTTAATGCCAGTATTCCCATGTTTCTTATCCTTAAAATAAAAAGGGTGCAATCCCTCATAGAATTAACTTGTGTGAACACTATTCTGAGGGATTTAATCCTTAGTAACATCTAAATTGCCAGAACAATTGTCTAGTGGTATCTAAGTAGCACTATTATCAGCATGAATGGAGACTGAAAGGAACTGATATCTAAAAATCAGGGATGAAAGGCATCCATACTGCTTAATTTAAGTAAAAATAAAAAGTTTCAAGGTTAGCATAAAAAGATAACCTTTATTGTCATTTTTTTTCTCTGTGGGCATTCTCACACACATTAAAAATGAAATTCTGTTGCCTGCTTCTAAAAGTATACATGTACATAACACAGATATAGATATGCTATACATGTACATACATATATTTTATACCAAAATATTTGTGAAGCTTCAGTGTAGTACATATAATGACTGGGAATGTTAATTCATTATTTTTCCTTTATTGAACATTATATGAAAATAAATGTGTGTGTGTGTGTGTGATTTTGTTTTTTGTCTAGTCACCCTGGTATATTGAAGGAACATCACAGCTCCTTTTTGCCTCTCAGCCCCACAAGGGGCCATATTCCAAGGCAGATAATTTTTTTGTAGCCAACAACTATAATCTATAAGTGTAACATATTTTTGCTGCTAGTCTCCCTTCCTTTTCATTATCAGCAAAATATGTTACCCACATATATGTGTGTGTTTGTGTGTGTATTCATAAAATGTTCAATAAAGAAAATAAAGAATGAATTAGCATTCCCAGTCATTATATGTACTACACTTAAGCTTCACAAACATTTTGGTATTGTGACCCTCTAAAACGATAGATGCAACTCTCCTCACCATGTGTAAAACTAACGATTTCTTAGCTTTATTTCTTCAGCTTAATTAAAAACACAAGCACACAATTTTAACAATATTTTTAATCTTTATATCACAGGGGCCCTCAAATATTACAATTGCCTGCCAGGTTTTGTCTGCCAGCAATGCCTGGAATTAATGTATCTGCTTTATTTGTCTGACCAGATTTTTAAAAATTCTGTAACCCTCTCTAAGTTGCTTGGAACGTATGTGGAAAGGGTTCCAACTCACATTTTGAGAAATCAGCACTATGCCATTGTTCTGAAAGTATCATTGTATATTAATGCTATCATCAAGTGAATCCATCAATGCATTTTTCAGTGACTTGTTCCGCTGTTACAGTGATTGCAGTTATAAAGACTTATTTTCTCACTATGTAAATCCTAAGGCATGCTGCATAAAATAGATTTTTTAAAAACCAAAAAATTGATCCCTAATCTTTTTAGATTTGCTTATTTATGATGGTAATTTCAATTCAATGTTTAACATGTAGTGGAAAATTATTCCTATAACAGGAGAGTTATGTATTGAATATATATAGTTGTGTTAAGCCCTGCTAAAGTGAAACTGTCCTTTAGGTCAGTGATGGCGAACCTATAGCAAGGGTGCCACAGATGGCACACGGAGCCAAATTTGCTGGCATGCGAGCCGTTGCTCTAGCTCAGCTCCAACATGTATGTGTGTGCTGGCCAGCTGATTTTTGGCTCACACAAAAAATCTGGGAAGGCATTTTTAGTTTCCAGAGAGTCTCCAGGGGGGTGAGTGAGGGTGTTTTTACCCTTCCCTAACTCCAGGGAAGCCTTTGGAGCCTGGAAAGAGTGAAACCCGAACCTACTGAGTCCACCAGAAGTTGGGAAACATGCAATTTCCGGCCTCCGGAGTTCCTCTAGGGGGGGAGGAAGCTGCTTTTGCCTTCCTCAGGCATTGAATTATGGATGTGGGCACTCGGACATGAGCAGTTTGCCACGCCTGTGGAAAAAAGGGCACATTGCCAGAGTGCCCCCCCCCCGGTCAGAACAGAGTGGAATACTGCTCAGAAGGTAGAGTATCCAATGCACTGAGGCCCAACGTCCCATCAACAAAAGAGAGAAGACTTCCATTAAAACAACAAGGGATCCCATACTCCATGGAATTAGATACTGGATTGGCCCTGTCCATTATCTCCTCCACGACTTTCAATCACATTTACAAATATAGCCGATGACGAGTCCTGCTCAAATCATCAAGCTTAGTGCTAATGGATCTCCAGAATTGCCATGTTCCCATAAAGGTGAACCTACCATCAGAGTACAATTCAGAGAGTTCTAGGATTCCCTAGCATAGTGGTCATAGAGGGGCCACACACCAGCCTCACAGGACTGGACTGTGGACAGATCCCCTCCCTAAATTGGAAATCCCCTAGCCGAGGACATGGAGCAGCAGCATCAAACATGGCTGCCACAAAGCTGAAAGAAGATCAGAAACACTAAGACTGAGCAGGAGGTAAAAGTGAATGGATTGCAATCTGGGCCAAAAAGGATTGTTGCTTTTTAAGAATAACCTAAAAAATACAACGGATATAAGTGCTAGGTGGGAGAAGCATATTAAAAACAAGAAGAGAATGCTTGGGAACTTAAAAGGGGGAGTCTTGCTGGAAGTTGTAAAAGAAGCTGTGGCTCTGGAAAGATACTTTGTTTTAAAGAAAAAATACTGATATTTGAATTGGAAGTTGTCTCTACCTTATCATAAATAAACAGATTATTATATACCTATTTAAACACCAGATTTACAAAATAATTAAATTGAGAGCGCAGAATAATAAAGAGGAATAATACTGACTTAAAGCACAAACACCATAAGAAAGAAAGAAAGAAAGAAAGAAAGAAAGAAAGAAAGAAAGAAGGGTATAACCTTCTGAACTTTTTTTTGCTAGATAAATAAAACAGAATAAACCAAAAGAAGGAAAAGAGATGTTAAAGCTCCGGTAAAGCTTTCTTTCTTTGAAATTTGGTTAGATTATAAATTATAAAAATGATAACAAGTGTAAACAGAGGCATGAAAATGGATAGCTCAGGATATTAAAGACATTATAAACAAACAGCATATGGAAATGAAATAAATACATGAAGATATGGATTGCATAGAACTAAAAATGTACAATACAATACAAGGAATAACAAGTGCAGATCACACAATTGATGAAAATATGAAGGATTTTGGAAGATTGGAGGAAGCAGAGGAGCCTGGGGGGGACAACAAGACAAAATACAACAAAGGGATGATGGAACCATAGAGGGTGAAAAGGGGATTAGAACAGAAGGGGCAGATCTCAGATAGAATGGAATGGAACGGAACAGAACAGAACAGAATAAAATAAAATAGAATAGAATAATTTATTGGCCAATTGTGATTGGACACACAAGGAATTTATCTTTGGTGCATAGGCTCTCAGTGTACATAAAAGAAAAGATACAGTACATTTGTCAAGAATCATGAGGTACAATACTTAATGATTGTCATAGGGGTCAAATAAGCAATCAGGAAACAATCAATATTCATAAAAATCTTAAGGATACAAGCAACAGATATAGGAGAAAAAGAAACCAGAAAGGGAAAAGAAGGTAAAGCTAGAAAAGATTGAAGCAAAATAAAACAACAAAGTGGAGGTGGGAGAGAGGATAGAAAGACAGAGAGTATAATAAAATAATGGATTTAAGAATAGAAATGAAAGCGTTGAAAGAAATATGGGGCAGGCAACCAAAAAAGAAATATTTTCTGGACTTTGAATGGAAGCACGCCTGACATTAAGCACAGTATAAATTACAGGGGTTTGCCTGCAGTTCCTCAGTTCCAGTTTTCAGTCAATAAATGTTGTTGTGTCTATTATGGTCTGTTTCTCGCCTGCTGAAGCCCACTACACAATAAGAAGAATGACAAGTTGAAGCTTGCTGCAGAGTTCATATAATTAGCCTGCTTTCCCTAATAACAATTGGAGTGATTGCAGAACTGTCAATTCCATACTTCACAATGGACTGAAAAAAGGGTAGGAACCCTCAAGGAGGAATAGATATTGTTGCTGGAGATCTTCAACAGCCAATTATTGCTGTTCTGTCTGGGTCACTCCGGAGGCTATGACCAACCCAAAAAGATAAGCCAGACACACCGGTTGAATCCAAACACAGTTTTATAATGGTAAAAAGAAAAGAAGCCAACAGAAAATGTCCTTATAAGTCAGGAAAGCACTAGAACTCCAAAAGAAACACGAAAGCAATTGTTCATACAGAAAAACAGGATCCTTAATGCCAAACGAGGCTCTTGAGCTAACAGACACAAACCTCCCACCGGTCTTCAAGATTGCGGGGCCATGAGCCAGGAACAAAAACACTGAGATAAAATGCAGATAACACCAACTACTCTTTGATAACACTCCGCGCTGCCGAAATGGTTCTCATGCCTTATAAACCCTTCCCTGCTAATGAGGACCACACCCAACCCCCAGGTGCTCCTCATTCAGCGCTGATAATATCTACGCAGTTGAGTTCTCCTTTGAGCTATGCGTCTCTGCCACATACAAATGATAGCTTGTGCTTCGTCATCCAGGGACTCCAGGGAATCCAGAGAATCAAAGCTACTTGCTTGAGATAGCCCTTCCCCAGGGCTCCCAGGCCTTGCTTCATCTTCACTTTCGTGACTGCTGTCTCCACTGTCCGGCTGCAAAGAATTCTCCCCTCCACTCTCAGACTCCCCTGGGCATGGAGCCAGCAGAGACGCAGCTGGTCTTTGATCTGGCTCGGGCTGAACCACAACAATTGGTAACCAAAAACTACTCAGTATAGAGAGGCATAAAGAAAACAAAGTCTTGAATTCCATACCCGGTGACATAGCCCAGCAGTCTAGTGACAAATGCTGAACTCTGCATGGATTTTGGTTTTTAGTATGCCACTGAACTGATGAATTCCAGTTCGCTGGTTGTTAACGTGTTCTATCAAACATTATTTAGCCTTTGCAAGATCATTAATGAAGCTAATGCACATTGAGCTCAGTACTCCATCTTCCACTTGATTTTAATTAACCTTTTAAACCTTCTACGCTGTTGTCTATAGAAATTCAGCTTTCTTTTCTGACAAATGTCTTCAAATTCCTAATTTTGGTGTCAAGTGCATATATTTCAAGATAAAAGAACTCTGTAAATTGTGCTCCTTTTGTTTAGGTGTGCTTGAATTCTGCTGCCCTCAACCTCACTCATGAAAGTCTGTCTAGTATATATACAGTAGAAACATATTAATATTTTGTGATGAATACGGATCATCACAGATTAGGCTAGATTAATGAAGCCAAGCTTGCAGAGACAGGAAATAGAATGGGGCAGTAAACAAATAACTAATTTTTCGGAATATAAAATGCACCAGAGTATAAGATGTACTCTAGGGGTTTCGGGGGTTTTGGGGGGGGGGCAAGGAAAAAAGGCATCTGCCTTCCAGCAATTTGTCAAACAGCAAACAGCACATATGATATACACTGTTTGCTGTGTATTTCTATGCATGTGTGCCTGATCCGTAGAAATAGCAAAGAATTGGAGAAATCTACATTAAGTGTACAAGTTTTCTTTAGTCACCCTAACTCCCCCCCCCCCCCATTTATTTAAATAGAACTATTCTAAACATGACTAAGTCAGGATTTAACTCTGCTGCTTTGTTTTAATACTAATACTTAATACTAAAACAGGACATTTCTGATTATACTTTTACAGATCTTTAAAATTGATGTGACTTTCTGGAAGTATTCTCTGCTACTTTAAAAGAAGATACAATAGCACCGGGCCTCTTCAAATCAAGCATTTATTTTAAAAAGCTTCTTCATTTTGTTAAATTGTCTAGAACCATAATAAAGCAGTTTAAAAAAAAATAAGTCTAATAATTTGAACATTCTATACACATTTTTAGTTATTGACTATATTTTTCTTGCAGCAAAAAACAAACAGCTAGTTTCAGCCTTTGCCTCTCCCTGCAGCAATTGCCTCCATGCAGCTTTAGCTTCACTTTCATTTTAGCATTGGGTTTGCTGACAACTTCAATCAGTTGAGTGTGGGGTGGATAATCAGAGGCTTGTTCAGATCAGGCTCTGCTGCTGTTTGCTGCAAAGAGGTAAATTGTTGGCAGGCAAAGACCAAAGAGTGGGGGTGGCTGGGTGGGGGTTTACATTTGGTATGTAAGATGCACCCAAGTTTTCACCCTCTTTTGGAGAGGGATAAAAAGATGCATCTTATCCTCTGAAAAATAGTACACTGCAATTTCCAAACTGACAGTATTGTGCATTGTTATTTATTCATGGAAGAATGGATATGCAGGTAAGTGAAGCCTAATCTAGACTAAAGTGACCAGACGTCCCGCTTTCCACAGGACAGTCACACTTTTCCATCATTTGTCCCATGTCTCACCGGGTTTCCAAAATGTCCAGATTTTGGAATGAAGAGGGGGATGGCCAGCAGCAGAGGGAGAGCAGGAGAGGAGGGGCATGTTTCAATTCTGCCCCTCCTCCTTCTCCTCTTCACTGGTAGCAAAGTCTTTTTCCTGCCCTCACCCCTGCCCCAACCAAGCTATGCTGACCATGGTTTGGTTGGTCAAAGGCAGCGCTTGAGGGTGGAGTATTCTGCAGAGCGCGAGCTGGCATGGTGTTCAAGGGCCACCATAGTAGCCAGCACCGCGAGGAGCTGAGGAGGAGGCGGCCCTGAGCCCTGGAGCGGCCCTCGGGCTTGGACTCTTTTTACATCCCGCAAGGAGGCAGAAGCCAAAGCCGAAGAAGATGTGGGGGGCGAGGGCTCTCTTCCCCATGGGAGGAATCCAACCGAGGACATCCACCTCTTCAGGGTTCCTCTCTGGACCCACAGATGCCCCTCACAAGATATCTCGCTGGCTGTCCGATGGACCCCAGAGGCCCAACCGCCCTCCCTGGTGACCTGCCACCTCCTTTCCCCGCAGAGGCCCAGAAGGACTCACGGCGGTGCACATGGCCCCCTTGGCAGACCCTCCATCCGGACTCACCAGAGGCAGCGCCTCGCTTTCCACTCCACCCTCAAATCTCCACACCCTCAAATCTCTGTTGCCCCACAAACCGCCCCCCCTCCAGTCAAGCTCCAGACACTACTCGGTCTGGACAATCATTTGTCTGGAATGGAATTGAGTCTCCGCTTGAGTCGGGGGAATTGGACTAGAAGACCTCCAAGGTCCCTTCCGAGCCTGTGATTGTGTTCTTCTGAGAGTTTAGGAAGAAAACACAGCCAACCTCTTGATGTAATGTTTAACAGCCCTTCCATATTTTGGAGAAAACAACGTATTGCCATTATCAATACAGTGCAGTCTGTTTTGAGTAAATTATACTGTTAAGTACAGTTTTAATAGCATATAAATTGTTTAGCATAATGATAACTGTATTATTTAATAAATAAGATTATTTCCATAGCTAGACTTGGTGAGGCCATAAAAACACAGGCATTTTCCTGCATCAGACACACCCTAGGGATTATTTCACTCAGTGAGATCCTCTTCTCTAGATTCCAGGCAGGAAATGATACCTCGAAGAAAAGTGATGTCCCAAATTCAAACCATGATTGGCTGCCCCCACTCCTTGCAAAACATTATTTTATTGCTCTGTTTGATAAACAAGCATTTCCTTGCTTTTATGAGCCTCGGCAGCACAGTTTCAGGGCTGGCAACCTCGCAGTAGCTAGAAGGGGAAGGACTGGAAAAGTTACAGAAAGAGAAAAAGGAGAGAGGAAGGAAGAAAGAGAATGAAAAAGAAAGGGAGAGAGAAAGAGAGAAGGAGAAAGAGAAGGAAATAGAAAGAGATAGAAAGAGGGAGAGGGAGGGAGGGAAGAAGGGAGAGAGAGAGAGAGAAGGAAAGGAAGGAAGGGAGAGAAAGAGTGAGAGGGAGGGAAGGAGGGGAGAGAAGGAAGGGAGAGAAAGACAGAGTGAGGAAGAGAGAGAAAGAAAGAGGGATGGAGAGAGAAAGAAAGAGGAAGGAAGGAAGAGAAAAAAGGGTGAGGGGGAGAGAGAGAAAGAAAATGAAAGGTTTTTTTGCCCCATTTAGACCAAATTTTTAATCAAGAACATCTCCCCTCCCCCTCCCCCCCTCCGGTCAATGGTGTCCCTCTTTACCAATGTTAAAATCTGGTTACTTTACTCTAGACATTTTTCATTTCAGAGAAATCAATTGAAATTCCAAGAGCTTTTCATTTGATTCAAGAACTAAATTCCAGAGCTTTACAAATAGCTACAATAGTCTTAGAGGAATATGGTAGCACAAGAGAGCATAAGAAAAGAAAACAGAGAATCCACATACAAAAAGGCATCTTATTCTGTAGAATAGAGATCATGAAATTACAGGAATAAAATAGAGGTTCCCTGTGTCTATCCCATTTGAAGAAGCTCACTTTTTCTAGTTTCAGTTCATCTATTTTATCCAGAACACCAAACTGGTTGCCTCCTTTGAATCCTTCCACACAAAGTAGACTATCACATACTGTATTTTCTCATTCAGTTCCATTTATCTGTACACTTGTTTATTTAAACTTGAGTGGGAATTTGTTAACCTCATAAAGTATTTTACTGTCTTGTTCAAAGTCTCAAGCTTGAGTAGTGGCAGGCTGTTTTATAATGAAATATTGAAAAAGTACTTATTTATTCATAGGATATATTTTACTGAAATTAATAAGGACTTTCACTTATGTCATAAAATTTGCAAGTCTTCATACATAAAGTCAGTAAGCAGATACTGGGGTTTAAACTCACTAACAAATTTTTCCCAGTTGTGAATTTTAGATTTGTGTTTGTTTGACCTTCCAGAGTATGACAATTCAGTTGTTTTCCTCATCTTCCACCTGGATGGCTCTAAAACGACAATTGCTCATGGTGGAGGCAAAAGCCTATAGTCCTGCCTTGCTCTATCTTGGTGCTCTCTTTGTCCTGTTTTAAATCTTACCACTTCTTTGATTTACTCAGCAAAGTCAATATTTTACAAATAGGGAAAGCTGTACAGCCAACTGCTGGCAGTATCCATATTATCCCAACTTTTTAGTTTTCTGATAGCAGGTTATTAATTATTAGAACAAAATAGGATTGCAATGGCTTCCAATTCAGTCAGATTCAGACCAGTAGCATCAAAGAGTGAAGATATCCAAGATATTAGAATGGCAATGCATAGAGATAGCCAGCAAGTGCCCAAGTATGCAGCCTAATACATTTTAGCTTTTGCTTTTCGCATGTGATCTCTTTAATGTTAAGTGTTCTGCCTTTAAATCTAAGTGCAGTGGATATTATTTTTTTGTTTTGTTTTGTTTTGTTGTATACAATACCTGAACCCATAAGCTGAACAAGGTGCAGGCCTCTGCCCTGAGGAGAGAGGCCCAACCAAAGTATTCCCAATTCATTATTCAATAAATAATCCATGAATTGAAATGCATAATTGACAAATAAATAAACTCTCAGCTTATTTACACGAAGGAATAAATCAGGAATAGTTCATGCACAGTAATAATAAATTACCAATTGGCCTCCCCCATTATAATTAATAGGGCCTAAGTGATTAAATTCCATTAAATCATGTACAGTGTTCCCTCAATTTTCGCGAGTTCGAACTTCGCGAAAAGTCTATACCACCGTTTTTCAAAAATATTAATTAAAAAAATACTTCGCGGGTTTTTTCCTATACCATGGTTTTCCCTGCCCGATGACGTCATATGTCATCGCCAAACTTTCATCCGCCTTTAATAAATATATTTTTTAATAAACTTTAATAAATAAACATGGTGAGTAATAATCTAAATGGTTGCTAAGGGAATAGGAAATTGTAATTTAGGGGTTTAAAGTGTTAAGGGAAAGCTTGTGATACTGTTCATAGCCAAAAATAGTGTATTTACTTCCGCATCTCTACTTCGCGGAAATTCGACTTTCGCAGGCGGTCTCAGAACGCATCCCCCACGAAAATTGAGGGAACACTGTATATAGAAAACACAGTATATGATAGAAATAATCCATCCTTATTAACATTATTAAAGTTATGACTAAGTCATATGTAAAAGAAATGCCCAGAGCTTACCAAAAGGTAGAGCTACAGGCCCAAAAAAGGCCTCAGAGCCCTCAAGGGACGGCTAACTGGAGGGAGGGCTGAAGGCCATAAAAAAGGCCCCGGAGACCCCGGAGCCCACTTTACAGATTAACGGAGTTGGAAGGACCTTACAGGACATCTAGTCCAACCCCCAGCTGAGGCAGGACATCTGCCTCTATCTAGGATTAAACTTCGGCCAAGCGTTAACTTAAAAATAAACTGTTTCTTCAAAAGCCAAGTAACGGCTATGCATGGGCTACACCCACCCGGGCCAAGCACAGCCCATTAAACTTAAGAAAAAACTGTGCAGGAAAGGCCTTCTTGAAGGCCTGTCCTCTGCCCTGGCACCCAGCAACCAAACCGTGAGATCCATAAGGCCCAGAATTCCAGCCACTCCTTGAGGCTATCAGACTCCACGTGGCTTTGACGAAATGAGAACGCAACGCGTGCGTTCGCTTCAGGATAGCCGAGGGCAAAAGGAGGAGGTCCACTTCGAGCCGCCCTTAAATAGGGTGGCTTAGGACCTCCTCCCAGCCCAGGAGGCAGCGTGCCAGCCTGGCACGCTGCCAGAAGCCGAACTTCTGGTTTTCCCCCAGAAGCCGGAAATAGCACCGGCAGCATCTCCCGGCTCCAGGGGCAATTTCGGCCGGCTCTTAAAGGCACCGGCTGTGCATTTCAGGTTAGACCTAGCTCTACCATTAGGCAAAGTGACCCTAATATCATTGGCAGCAAAATTTGTATGTCCCAAGAATGTTAATTAATTGGTCATTGTTTTTCCAAACTTTTGCAAACAGAATATAGGTGGGGCAGTGGACTGTATTCGTTGCTTTAATAGCCACTCTAGTGGAGCAATCATACATGCAGTATTTTTTATTTTCATTCTTCACAACATATACAGGGGGAAAATGTTCCGGATTTGGATGTGTCTCTTGATTGTCAGAGAGCCACCCAACCACACACCACCATTTGGGTTCTTTACACTCTGCGCATGTACCAAACACTTGGCACATGTGCAGAGGATAAAAGAACCCAAATGGTGGCATCTGGACAGGTACGTGGAGTCTCGCGCTGTTTTCACGACCGGTTCTCTAACAACTGACAGGCACACTTGAATAGGGAGTATTTCACCATGTGTCTTTGCTTCCTCATTCAGTTTATTATACTATTATTTAGAGAAATCATACATGTGACAAATTGCTTCTATAAATTGAATTGCATATGCTAACATTAGTTCAGTCAATTTTTTATTCCTTTAGATTAAATTGCTAGAGCAAGATGGTGGTTTTCCATAAATAAACTGGTCTGAGGCAGACTTTTTAAACATGCCAAGTTTATTTTTTCATTATGTCATTTCCCTCCCTCCCATTCCCAGAGAGTTCGATGTGACTAACACAGCCCAACATTCATTTTATTTCCATATTATTTGGTAAGCAGCTGAAAATATCCTCCACCTCATTGTGTTTTTGTGCTCTTGCTTTCATTTGGGGTTTTTTTGGCTCAGCAAATGCCAGACAGCGGTAACCCAGCATCTTTAAATATTTATTTGTAGCTTGAATATCTAACCTGTCTTTCACACATTAAAAAATGAATTCTCAAGAAGGTGAAGAAGGTGAAGAGCAAAAAAGGCAAATAAAAGGCATTTAAATTATTTTGTTTCCTTATTTATTAAAAAGGAAACAAAATAATTTAAATGCCTTTTATTTGCCTTTTTTGCCTTTTTTGCTCTTCACCTTCTTCACCTTCTTATTTATTAAAAAATAGGTCATCCATACTCAATAATACTCCTGTCAGCATGCAATATTAAAAGTAATAAAAGCATTAAAAACAAGCCAATAACCATATTCTGTCCAGAATAAAAAATCAATTCTTGCTAACTGATAAAATCCTATATGAGTCTCAATATCCATCATAACCCAGGTGGTTTTCAGGGATTTCTTAAACAAGAGTGCAGTAACTGGCTCCCCCTTTCTCAACTGAAACACTGCATATGATATTGTTTAATCAATGGGATTCATTCCACCTAATCATATAGAGGGGCAGAAATTACTTAGTCCTATGCCATGAAGGGCTTTATAATTGAAAACTGGAAGTTTTCCAATACTGTATTGTAATATTGCCTAGATCATAACCACTCAAGCCATGAAACATTAATGTACTATCATTCATGGACCATGCAAGACTGACCGATTTTTTGGATGCTCATGAAACAGAATTTCACTTTAAGGAAATATTTATTTCTTCCAGTTGTTTAATACTTAGTGTATGTGTCATCTTTCAAGAATCTGGACAGAGGTAAATAATTGATGTGCTTTGGATAATAGGTTGACCTCCAATTTGTATTTATTGTATTTAACAAATTAACAGCACTTAACTGATCAACAAAATCGTTTCGTTAGAAGCTTTTGGTGACTGTACATAACTTTTGTAAAGGTTATGGAGCTTCCAAATAGTGGGATTGCACTACATTTGAGTCATGGTACAATACTGAAGGGAAATTTGATGAGCTTTCTTTGTGTTTCTTTTACTTATTATATGCTTGTTTTAATATTTTTCAACTGCCATTTCCATCCATGTTCACATCAGAATGGTCTGTTCACTTTTCAGTAGTTCCCACAAATAGCTTTTTAAGTTCTGAGCGGTGCCTGAAGGTAACTGAGAACCAAATATCAGCCTAGGACTGCACGTTACTCATTTCTGAACTAAGTAGTAATGAAAAGTTATGTTCAACTTCTTCCCAAATTTACAGGATTAATTTTTTCTTGACAGAATCTCAAACTGATGATATTAACTTAATTGGTTATGTAAGATGATGGATGATCTCATAAAAGGATAGACTCTATAAGTCATGATGTTTAATGGTTTAATCTCTCTGAAATAGAAATTAATGAACTGTCTAAAGAAATGTATAGCATTTGGTCTATTTCACATATGTATCTAGTTGAATAAATTGGTAATCTAAAAAATATCACCCATGATAGAAAAATATAGCAAAAAAAAGTCAAGTTGCCAAAGAATGTACTACAAGCAGATAAGGTACAATACGTAACAATTATAAAGCTAAATCAGTATACTGTATATTTAACTGTTTGAAATTGAATGTGTATGTACATATTCAATTTCAATAAGTAGTCAAACTTGGTTATTTTGGACAATATCTAGAGGTCTCAGGGATAGTAATATTTGTGGTCCAAGAGTTTGTTTAATACCATTGTATATAATATCACCTAACAGTAATTCGCCTTAAGGCCACATCTTCACTTCCATTCTATATTTCTATTACTACACATGATAAGCAAGACAATTTGAAACATTTGATCTAGTCTTTTCCCTTTCAATAATCTCTGCTTACTGCACAGTTATGCTTAATACATCAGGCTATTTTGAGGATTGTTTATATCACTCCCATGTTATTCAGCCTACCACTTTCAAAATATATATCCATAATTTCTAGTTCTTAAATTAAGGCTTTAATGTTAACATCCATTTATTTAAAAATCGATTTGGAATGACAAGTCAAGACAAATTATTACATATTTAGGGTAATCTTGGGCTTCTCAAAATTGTCTCCCAAGTCCAAATTGCAATCCACTAAATTCAGCAGAATGGTTGCATATGGTCAAATACTAAACATAATTGCATCTCCTTAAACATAATACGGATTCAATTAGCAGCATGGTGGCCTAGCGATGGAGCTCTTGCCTCACAATCAGGAAGCTGTGACGTTGATCCCAAGTAGTGTTAGATGTTTCTCTCTCTGGGTGCAGAGAGAAAATATCTGCTGCAAACTCTACATAGGCATCAGGAAGGGAATCCAGCCAGTAAATGCTTAGCTCTATTCAGTCACCCTAATTCCACCCCAATGCAAGGGATAACAGGTAGGTCACTAAAAGAAAAAAAAGTAATACGGATACAATACTGAGCTATAGTTCTGCATTAAATAATGGAACCAGACTCCTTTGGGTTCAATTAGAGCAATATTTTGATATATCAAGGGAGAGAAATTTGGTGGTCTTACTTGTGTTTCGCACTAATTGAGTTTAGTAAACCTTTCTGATACTAATTTTTTCTTATTGTCTTTAATCTTCACTATGTTTAATAAAAAAAATAAGCCTGGTTTAAAGTTTTTCTCTCTATGTAAGATTAAAATTTGATACATTTCAGTTTTAAACTGTGTCTATAAAGGGGAAATGTCTCTGATGATTATCTGAAGCAATGTGTTCAGGTCAAAGCTTATAACTCTGTATAAGTTTTTTATGATTCTTTTTCAAGCCATAATTTTACAAGCTTTTTAAGAACTTTTTTAGAATTTGTTTCAACACACATGACTTTAGGTCCAGAGTAGGCAAAGTTTGCTCTTCTATGACATGTGGACTTTAACTCCCAGAATTCCTGAGCTAGCATGATTGGTTCAGGAATTCTGGGAGTTGAAGTCCACAAGTCATAGAAAACCCAACTTTGCCTACCCCTGCTTTAGGTAATCTTTGATTGTCAAAGTTTTGATTGTCGAGCATAGATACCTTTGAATCATTGTTCAAACACATTTTCCCCATGTATACTTTATAGCATGTTTTTTTTAAAAAAAATATTGACAACATTTAGTTCAGTCAAATTACTTATATTAATTTCTTTTCAAAGCAGGAAAAACAGATGAAAAGGAATTAGCTTTCCTTTTCAACATTGATCTATAAGCACTGATTTATAAAGTTAGATTAAGTGATAAAATCAAAATGTAATATTTTACAGCAAACTCAATATAATTTTTAATGAGATCTTGGGTAGCAATTCAGAAATAAAGATAATTAGCTCTGGAAATGACATTTTCAAAAAGCTGTTTTAAACAGAAGCATTCACTTAGCTTCTGTGATTTTTATTATTACAATATGTATTTTTCTTTTTCTTTCATAATGAATGATACTTTGTAATGGGAAGAAGCAGACAAAACTTTGTGAATGTCTTCCTGGTTATATTGAAGCGTGGAACTCATTGCCAGACTCAATTGTGTCAACCCCTAACCCCCAACATTTCTCCCTTAGACTTTCCACGATTGACCTCTCCAGGTTCCTAAGAGGCCAGTAAGGGGCGTACATAAGTGCACTGGTGTGCCTTTCGTCCCCTGTCCAATTGTCTTTCCTTTCTCTCACTTATCATATATATTTTCTTTCTTTCATATATCCTCTCCTCTAAGTTCACTTATATATATATATTACTACATGTCTATTTTTCTTCCTATGTATTTGTGTATTGGACAAATGAATAAATAAATAAATAAATAAATAAAAATATAATCTATTAATGTCCCAGATATACAGTGGTACCACTACTTATGAATTTAATTCATTCTGTGACCAAGTTCTTAAGTAGAAAAGTTTGTAATAAGAAGCAATTTTTCCCATAGGAATCAATGTAAAAGCAAATAATGCGTGTGACTGCGGAAACCACAGGGAGGGTGGAGGCCCTGTTTCCTCCTAGGAGATTCCTAGAGAGGCCCCACAGAGGCTTCGCCCTGCCTTTTCCAGTCCTATTTCCTCCCAGGAGATTTGTAGAGAGGCCCCACAGAGGCTTCTCCCTGCCTTTTCCGGTTACAGTTTTGGAGGCTCGGGTTTGTAAGTGGAAACGGTTCTTGAGAAGAGGCAAAAATATATTGAACCTCCAGGTTTTATCTAGGAAAGTTCGTAAGTAAAGGCGTTTGTAGGTAGAGGTACCACTGTATTATAATTACTGTATCATGTGGAATAAATAACTTAGTTATTTTAATACAGATGTGTCTAACCCAGTTACTGGGTATTCTGTCCTAGAGATCATGCAGCAATTTTCTACATATTTTAATAAATAAGTAAAGCTCATTTAGCTTGGCCACAAATATCAGCACTTCTGATTTTCCAAATCAATACAGTATTCCATTAACATCCATTTCAAAAGTCAGAGTCTTTAGTCAAAATATCAGATTGCAGTCAGCAAGGAAGCGGCACCAGCCATGTGAAAAAGAGAAAATGAGTATGCAAATCACTCTGTGTGAATATATTAACTGGGGGGGGGGATGAGAACTTGACATGGCAGGTGTGATGCAATGATGCATTTAGGCATGTGAAATGGGGATTTGAAAACATAGCAGTTTATTTGGTAGACCATCCCCCAAAAGCTGCATAACAAACAAGATTTATTATTTTTTAAGAAGCACAGATAGATGTGTCCCAACCAACGAGAATGAGAAAACTTGAAAAATGAAGCTTAAATTGATTCCAATGGAGGGATTGCAATTTGTCTAGCAAAGTGATGGCGAACCTTCTTTTTCGCAGATGCCGAAAGAGCGTGCACGTACACTAATGCATACACGCAAGTGCTCACCATAATTCAATGTCTGGGGAGGGCGAAAACAGCTTCCCCTGCCCCCCCAGAGGCCCTCTGAAAGCTGGAAACAGCCTGTTTCCCAACTTCTGTTGGATCCAGTAGGCCTGTGTTTCACCCTCCCCAGGCTCCAGAGCCTTCCCTGGAGCGAGGGAAGGTAAAAATGCCTTCCCCATCCCCCTGCAGGCTCTCTGGAAGGCAAAAACACCCTCCCACAGCCTCTGTGCGAGGTGAAAAATCAGTTGGCCGGCACACACATGAACACTGGAGCTGTGCTAGTGCAACAGCTTGTGTGCCAGCAGATATGGCTCCACGTGCCACTTGTGGCACCCATGTCATAGGTTCGCCAACACTGGTCTAGCATTTCTAAAATCCCATTTCATTTGACACAGTTGTTAATTTGCTGAGGCTTTTATTATTTGTACCCAAAAACTAACAGCTACAGGGGTGGCTGTTGGGAGAGGGAATCCATATACTATTGGAATATCGTGAGGTATGTAATAGATACTTATGCATTCATCATGATATTCAGCAATTTATGCCTCAAAATTTCTTTAGGGTGGTAGGAATGATAAATAAGTAGGTAGACAAATAGGGGGGGAAGAGAGGGAGGGAGGGAGGGAGAAGGAGAAGGAGAAGGAGGGAGAGAAATTTCCTTTTAGCATAGCCAAAATAATATTATCTCCTATTGTAAAAATATCAAAGCTAGAAAAGAAAGAGCGTTTGGCTGGAGTACTTTGGAATTCAGCAACAAAGGAGTCACCTGCATGTATCCTTTATCTTAGCTCACTTTAAAGTCCTCTTGACCTTCAACTCATTCCCCAATAATTTTATAATTAACTGATCCAAAATACTTTAACGTTTAACAGGTTCAAATACCTGTGTAACATCTGGCACTTTGAAAGGGGTGACGCAGTTAAATCTGCCCAGCTTAGATAGCACATTTTTGGCTGCAATTTACATGCCTTAGAGTCTAGAGACAGACATCTGTGTGGAATCTGGCTGGTACTTTCTAAAGTGCAAGTTGACTCTTCTGTAAGCTCATTGTTAATATATGTTCATTAGTCTTGGGATACAGTGCTAGACTTTTTTCAAAACATATGCTCAGTGACACTGTGACGGTAGTAGTAAACCCCTTTTTAATAAAGAACAGTTTTCTACGCCAGCTGTTCTACTCCTGTTCATGCTTCGCCCTTCTCCATGGTCATCAACCAGCTAGTTTGCATAATCAGTGGGGAAATTGAGAACGTTTTGCACACTTAGGTCTCCCTCAAATGCTCCCTTCCACTATCATCATATCCCAGAGGAGGATAAGGTATGGTAGCTCCATGAAGACGGCTCTCCACTGCTTCTCTGGCTGTGATCAGCTACATTTTACTTCATTATTATTTATTTATTTATTTATTTATTTATTTATTTATGTCAAGAATGTATTGGTAGTATACAAAGATATAACAATGTTTATATACATGATACTAGTGATAGAGAGAGACATTAGGACAGGGAACAGAATGCACGCTGGCGCATTTAAGCACAACCCTTAATGCCCTTTAAGGAATTGGGTGAGATCAACAATGGATAGTCTAAGGGTAAAGTTTTGGGGCGTTAAGTGGTGATACTACAGAGTCAGGTAGTAAGTTCCATGCATTAACTACTTTGTTACTAAAGTAGTATTTCCTTCAGTCGAGTTTGGAGTGGTTTACTTTTAGTTTGTATCTGTTGTGTGCTCATGTATTGTTGTGGTTGAAACTGAAGTAGTCGTTGACAGGAAGGTCAATGGTAGAAGATGATTTTATGGACTATGCTTGGGTATCTTGAGAAGTTACTTCTCAAGAAGTATCTAAGTATCTTGAGAGCTTGTAGACCTCAAGATACTTAGCAGTATCTTGAGAAGTCTACATAGCAACCTCACTGTCAATCATCATAGAAACTGGTCAAAAAAGAGAATTCAGCTGCCGCCCTCCCTGTGCTTCCTTCATTTTGTCATTACAACTTTCCATTACACCATCAAAGGAAGTTTTTGGACACATGTCTTTTGCTGTCCCAAATAAAGGAAGTTCAAACTATCCCAAGTGACAGCCCTCTATCTGGAAGCATTCATACCACTAACATAACATGTGGAAAGCATGATATGGTGCATGGCATTTACTTATTTATTTCAATCTGATGGCAGAACCGATCAGAGCAATATTAGCTTCCATTGAAGGAAGCGTGAGATGCAGATTCCTAGTGCCCAATTCTGTCATACCACATTATTAAGGAAAACACTTTTATTTGTTGCTTTCCTTGCCTGCCAAGAGGGTGTGCGAATGTTTTGTTTTATTTTTCACATTTCTGTATTGCCCATATCCCTCAAAGTGTTGGTGAGAAGGGGAAATGCATGCTCTAATCAGTGCCTTTTTATTAAATCCGTAAAAGCAACATCACTCACTTAACAAATTGGCTGCCAGGTTAGAGCAAATTATGCCTGCATGCTTCTGTGTTGCTTCATAGACAGGGGAAAGTGCATTACAGTGAGCATTTGGATGAGACCTGAATCAGATTGTACACTTACAGTGTTGGCTTTATTTCATTTCATGGGAAAGAACATAATTACAAAGGGCAACCTCTACTGCAAGGTGAGGAATGGCATGGCAAGAAAAACTTTTAGGTAAATGACTTCACACATCTAGTAAAGTAGAAGTAGGATTACAAGTGCTAGTCACATCTCCCTGACATCAATGCCTCTGCTAGCGTAGAACAATATTGTACTAAAAATATAAGAGTACAAGCCACCTGCACTTATTTCAGCCCATTTTGAAATGAGTAGAATTGAGACTTTTCTGGCTCAGGGCTCCTTCCACTTCAGTGACATCATGAAATTGCTAGTTGTGTTTTTTGTTTTTCCCCCAGGAAAAATGCAGATGGAAAGAAGATTGTCCAAAGCAAAAAACAAAACAAAACAAAGTTTGTTAGTGTTCTATCCCGGGCCTAGGCAGCTTGAAAACAAAGGAGGAATCCACTCACTGATATTTCAAATCAGTCTTTTTATATATAAAGTCTCATTTTTACAAGCCATTGCATGTGATATAATCTTGGCAGTTTCTCAGTGAGGGTAATTAAGAGATAACAGTTTCGCTGCTAGGCTGCTGCCAAAAATAAAAGCTACTTGTGCATTCCTTCATGAGATAAGAAGTCTCCAGGTTCACAGACTTAGTATTACAGCTTCCCAGCATCTCCACAGACAAGGCACTTTTATTCCAAGGATTTTAGCAGGAAAATAACAGATAGCTAGCATAACCTGGCTAAAATATCAAACTTCATCCAACTCCATTGCAAAACATTGTAACTCCATCCCAAATTACTATAGGAAGTTTTGTGGTTAGCTCTGGCCCAGCTCCTGCCCCAAGGACTGTGGATGTGGGGGAGACATCCACATGCTGCAGGCCTGTTTTGCCCCTGGTGGAATCTGCTGATGAAGGCTCCTCTGACCAAGAAGACATGAGTGACAGGGAGGAGGAGAGTGTGGCAGACAGCTCAGAAGGAGATCAATTATCTAGCTCCTCTTTGGATTCAGAACAAGAGTTAATGATACAGCCACGCATGCGGAGAGCGATGCATAGGCAATAACAACTGAGAGATTATTATCAAAGAAAATGAGAGCACCTGTGGTTGGGTGGGGCTGTGGTAATTAGTGAGGCTGCTATAAATAGCAGCCTGTGGGTTTGGCCATTGTGGAGGATTATCTGATTGTTGTGTTTCGTGACTGCTTTACTGACTTTGACTTTTTGTGTGCTGATTTTTCCCCGCTTTGAAACTAAACCAGAGCAAAGTGTGTTTCACTTTGTGAAAGAAGGACTGTGAATTGCCTCACAGCTGCAAGCTAAGTATCACAGAACTGATAAGGGATTTGTACCAATTACCAGTTTGTTTGGAGACGAGTGCTCTTTGCTATACCAGAAGAGGGCTTGGTTTAAGTGAATTTTCATTATAAAGAACATTGTTTTGAATTTTCAAATGTGTATGTGTCTGAAATTCGTACCTGTGAATTTTTGGGAGGATTTTACCAGAGAGCCCGACAGAACAGGAAGTGGTCAACAATTCCCTAGAGTTACAAACTACAGACTACTTCCTTTCTTCATACAAATATTCTTGGGTTTTTTCTTAGTCTTCTAAAACGGGCATCTAGCAAAGACTCCTGATCTTCCTCCTCATCTAAGTCAGATTCTACTGTCATTGGCATATCTGCCAACTCTGGTGTTCCTTTAGTTTCATCCAGGTCTATTTCTCTCTCACTCTCGGCATCAGGTGGCAAAACCACTGGCCCAGGGTACCAAGATGGGCTTGGCTTATCCTCCTCAGAATCTATCATTATCAGAGTTGGATGAGGAGCACTCACAACAGTTAGCTCTTATCTTAAAAAATACAACCACAATTTATGCATATAGGATTTTTTTCCACACACATTTGGACATCATGGTTCCAAGTTGAAGGAAGGAACCTTGTTATACTACATTCTCACTTCCTCCTCAAGCTCGCATGCGCAATAAGGAAACCAGTTTTTTGAACACAAAAACCCAACCCCTCACATAGAGGAGTTAGAATTAGGGATCTTGATTTATTAGTCCTATCTGGGATAAGACTTTTTTTGCTGAATAAATAGAAAGGTTTCTTTCCCTCTAGTTTATGGTCCAAACTTCAAAACAAGAGAAACTGTACATGCAAAGAAAAGAGTGGGAAACAAAGTAAACCAACAAATCTTATGCTTAGACTTTGGTCTGCATCTCAGTTTCAGCTTCAGTTATGGATTGGCAGTGTTTAATAGGTTAAATTTTACTGTATAAAACCACACTGTAGTTATCGCTTTACTTAGTTATTTAAATAAACTACAATTAACCATTCATGCAACAAAGCAATTACAACCCTGTTTAGTTCAATGGAAAATCAGATACAAGGCTATCTGAATTTTGGGTCTCTGCCAATGAATAAAGCTCCTCTCATGGAAGAGTACACCCAGGGAACCAAGATTCATACAATCTTTCTGTAATTAATTTTAACCCCAGGATGAGGGTTTAGAGTACAGAATCTTCAAAATTGAAATAGAAAACTGACAGATTTCTTTTTCTTTTTAAAATTAAGATAGGAGTCAAACTCTTCCAAAATACTTGAATGATGATCTAATGGTCCATTTATTAAATAAGTCTATAATGAGATGCACCATCTGCTAGGGTTTTTTTCTCTCTCTCTCTTTTCTTTTCTTTTCTTTTCTTCCTTCCTTCCTTCCTTTCTTTTGCCTCATAATCACTTACACAGAAAAGATGGATCTTGAGACAATTGAAACAGGAAAACTAGGGTTAAACAACTCTTTACAGATTGTAAATTGGAAATGAATTCATTTAAACTCATATAACATAGAGTTCACATCTATTTTAGATTGTGTGATTAATTATTTATTTAGAGTAACCTTTTTCTGTCTAGAAGTAGTCAATCGAATTTCTCATTGCTTCTGACTCTAAGGCAAAATGAAATTGCATTATTTTGTCACATTCTTCCCAACTATTACCAACACAACATCCCCTGCAGGTATGAATCTAATTTATTTGTTTTTTAAGAGAGTGACACACAAGGAAAGATGTTTGGAACTCTTAATAAGAATTTGATAAGTCTCAAATGCTTTATTGCTCCTCTGTGTCTCACAGCTTGCCAGAGTTTCAAAGAAGTGGTTTTAAAAATGATGTTGAAAACTTAGATGTTCAGCATTTGAGGTGCCTAAAAATAGCTATGCATCCGTTTTCTATTTTGCAGTCTTACAACAGTTTCTGTTCCAATTTTACATTTGCGTATGAATGAGTTACACTGCTCCTCATGTTATTTTGCCTTTGACAGGGATCAACTAGATGAGATTGAAATAGGCTCTTCTAATCAGCAATGCTCAGGAGTTATTTTCTCTAACAATAAAAAAATGAGCAGATATCAAATCTTTCCAATTTGTCCAATTAAGTGCCTATAAAAATTAGTAGCCTGGAAATGTCTACGCTTTCAGATTTCACCAACCTTCCATCTGGATGTTGATTACTTCAAAAGTGTCATTACCACAAACATTAGAAACTCGTGTTCCTAACAGCAATATGGGTTTTTTTATGTGCATTTTTAAAATCACAGGAGGGACATCTATTAATAGGTGAGAGGGTTACTTTGTTCAGAAACACATTTGTGCAAATTACAGATCAGTATCATTTGCAAAGCAGCTAATACGGATACAATGTGAAGGACATTTGCCATTTGGCCACAAAAACAATGGTCTACAGCACAGGTTGCCTACCAGTGGTCCGCAGATAACTGGTGGTTCATGAAAAAATTGTGGTGGTCTGTGGAGAAATTGGGCTGGATATGGCCGAGAGCAATTAATCCAGGCTGTGAATGGGAACACAAGGTTGCACTGTCCAACATTACCCCTCTCACATGCCCCACTCTTAAGGCCGAGTACAAACCTCATCTTGAATATAGCAGTGTCAGCCCCACAAGCTGGAACAGGAGCATAAGACCAAGAACTCACTGCACTGCACTCTCAACAACATCAGAAAGCCACCCATCAAGTAAGCTTCAATTATTTTTATTTATTTATTTTTATTCATTTGTCCAATACAGAAATACATAGGAAGAAAAATAGACATGTAGTAATATATATAAGGGTAAAAGTGAACTTAGAGGAGAGGATATATGAAAGGAAGAGAATATATAAGATAGGTGAAAGAAAGGAAAGACAATTGGACAGGGGACGAAAGGCACTCCAGTGCACTTATGTATGCCCCTTACTGGCCTCTTAGGAACCTGGAGAGGTCAATCATGGAGAGTCTAAGGGAGAAATGTTGGGGGTTAGGGGTTGACTCCGGTAATGAGTTCCACGCTTTGATAACTCGATTGTTGAAATCACATTTTTTACAGTCAAGTTTGGAGCGGTTCATATTAAGTTTGAATCTGTTGCGTGCTCTTGTGTTGTTGCGGTTGAAGCTGAAGTAGTCATTGACCGGTAGGACGTTGCAGCATATGATCTTGTGGGCAATAATCAAATCGTGTTTTAGGCGCCGTAGTTCTAGGCTTTCTAGGCCCAGGATTGTTAGTCTATTTTCGTACGATATTCTGTTTCAAGTGGAGGAGTCAAGCGCTCTTCTGGTGAAATATCTTTGGACATTTTCCAGGGTGTTGATGTCTGAGATGTGGTATGGGTTCCAGACAGATGAGCAGTAGTCTAGGATGGGTCTGGCAAACGTTTTGTAGGCTCTTGTGAGTAGTGTGAGATTGCCTGAGCAGAAGCTGCGTAGGATCAGGTTAACAACTCTAGAAGCTTTTTTGGTGATATTGTTGCAGTGGGCTTTAGCACTTAGGTCATTCGATATTAGTATTCCAAGGTCTTTTACTGAGTGTGGTTTGGCAGTGAGAGATTGTTTATTCAGTTTGGATGTGTGGTTTGGATTCTTTTTGCCAATGTGGAGAGTAGAGTATTTGTTGGTTGATATTTTATAATAATTACACAACTTTAATAATTTTGTTACAATGAAACAACCTTTAAAAATTTTGTTTTGATTAAATAAGCCTTTACAATTTTGTTATAATTAAATAAGCATTTAGAATTTTGTTATATTAAATAGGGTGCATTTCATACTAATAAAAAGAAAGTTTTCTTATCATTATTTTAAAATTTATTTACCTTTAAAAAATCATATTAGTTGTCTGTGGGACTTGAAATTATAAATTAGGGTCCATGGGATTTACAATTATGAATTTGGCGTTCTGTGGGATTTAACGTTATGCCCTTAGTGGTCCCTGAGGTTCAAAACATTGGGGACCTCTGATCTACGCTAGGACTTCACTGTTTTTTCATTTTGAAGACATATTTTACTTCTTTATGCTTTCCAATTGGTTTTTTAATGTATTGTAAATATTATAAAATAATGGTTTGTTTTGCCTTCAAGCAGAACCGATATTGCAGTGAAAGATGATATATGCTGTGTATATGTTCATATGTGCATATTGGCAAACTGGATTTAGATCTAGCTTCCAAACCATACATTTCAAGACTTTTCAGATATTCATTACACCAAAACAATTAAACTGGTGCTGGACATTGATCATTGCGGATAATAAATGGATGTGATTCAGATCCATTGCTATGGAACCTTTTTATAGTCTTTCTTTCTCTAATGTATTGTTTCTCTCACATTATCAGCACCATAAGTGCATTTTATCAACTGTAAATGAAATCCCGGTTCTTGTTTTTGGTATGAAATTGAAAAACTAATCACAATGATGTTGAAAGAACTATCTAGAAGTGAATGTGCCCAGCTTTGTCTTTACTTACAAACTTTAAAATAATGTTTACTCGGGCATTTATATTTGTCTCTATTATAATGATTGTTTTCTCTGATGATAGCAGAAGTTATTGTGAAATCTGTTTCCTCTCTCCACCAAGCTTTTGGTTGCATAAACATGATCAGGCATTTATGAAAACAATGAATGTCTGTATTCTATGAACATGTGTTGCTTTCTCACCATGGCAAATATATGAAGCTTTAAAAATATATATTAATGGACAGTGTTAATAAAGCAATAAATATTTTACATTGTTTGCGTATGTTTAATGAGAGTCTGTATGTCAATGAGATTATGAGAAATGTAACAAAAGCAGTTTTAGCTCATCAATATTTCAGAATTAATACAGAAATTTTCCAAAATGGCAAATCAACAATTTTGCAGCTACAATGTGTCACAGAAGTGAGTACACCCCCTCACATTTAGTAAATATCTTTTGATGTAACACTGAAGAAATAACACTTGGCTACAATGTAAAGTAGTGAGTATACAGTTTGTATAACAGTGTAAATGTGCTGTCCCTTCAAAATAACTCAACACACAGCCATTAATGTATAAATTTCTGGCAACAAAAGTGAGTATGCCCCTAAGTGATAAAGTCCAAATGGGCCCCAATGTGTCAATATTTTGTGTAGCCACCATTATTTTCCATCAATGCTTTAACCCTGTTGGGAATAAAGTTTATCAGAGCTTCACAGGTTGCCCCTGGAATCCTCTTCTATTTTCTATGATAACATCATGGAGATGGTGGATGTTAGAAGCCTTGGACACCTCCACTTTCCATTTCAGAATGCCCCACAGATGCTCAATAGGGTTTAGGTCTGGAGACATACTTGGCCAGTCCATTACTTTTCCCTTATCTTCTTTAGCAAAGCAGTGGCCATTTTGGCGGTGTATTTGGGGTTGATATCATGTTGGAATACTGCCCTGCGGCCCAGTCTCCAAAGGGAGGGAATCATACTCTGCTTCGGTATGTCACAATACATTTATTTATTTTATTTTATTTATTTATTTAGTCCAATACATAATACACATTGAAGATAATAGATATTTAGTAATATAACTAAAGAAATGAATAGAAGAAAAGATATAAAAGTATAGGTGAACAAATTTGAAAGGAAGAAAAGATAAATGAGATAAGGAGAGACAATTGGAGAGGGGAAGGAAGGCACACTGGTGCACGCCCCTTACTGACCTCTAAGGAACCTGGAGAGGTCAATCGTGGATAGTCTAAGGGGAAAATGTTGGGGGTTAGGGGTTGACACTACTGAGTCAGGTAATGAGTTCCATGCTTCGACAACTCGGTTGCTGAAGTCATATTTTTTACAGTCAAGTTTGGAACATTCATGTTGGCATTCAAGGTTCCCTTAATGAACAGTAGTTCCCCAGTGCCGACAGCACTCATGCAGCCCAATACCATGACATTCCCACACCATGCTTGACTGTAGGCAAAACATACTCTTCACCTGGTTGCCGTCCCCCACACACTTGACACAATCTGAACCAAGTAAATTTATCTTGGTCTCATTGGATCACAGGACAAGGTTCCAGACTATGTCCTTAGTCTGCTTGTCTGCAGCAAACAGTTTGTGGGCTTTGTTATGCATTATCTTTGGAAGAAGCTTCCTTCTGGGATGACATCCTTGCAGACCAGTTTGATGCAGTATGTGGCATATGGTCTGAGCATTGACAGGCTGACTCCACCCCACCCCTTCAACCTCTGCAGCAATGCTGGCAGCATTCATGCATCTATTTTCCAAAGCCAACCTCTGGATATGACACTGAGCATAGGCACTCAACTTTTGTCAACCATAGCAAGGCCTGTTCTATGTGGAACCTGTCCTGTGGAACCTGTCCTGTTATAACCTAGGCCAGGGTGAGCCACCATTCCCGGCCATACCAGAATAGGCCTGAGTGCACCACCGCATGGTATTCAGCTTCTGTGCATGCACAGAAGGCGAATCTCATGCGTGTATGAGATTTCCAGGGTTTTTTGCTTCTGTGCATGCGCAGAAGCAAAAAGAAACATGCAAACAGGTAAGTGCCAGTTCGCCGCTGCCCTCCACTGTTTGCCTCCCCACCACCCGTTCACCGCCATTTGCCCTATGTGATGGCTTTCCCCCCCACTGCTCACTCCCACCCACTGCACCATACTGTCATTTCCACAGTGTTGTCACATCAAAAGAAATACTTAAATATTTACAAAATGTGTGGGGGTATTGCTCACTTCTGTGACACACTGTGTGTGTGACACACACACACTTCCCCTTTCAATAGACTCATGGCACCCAGGAGCCACCAGCAGGAAGAAATCCTCCAGGAAGAAGAATAGCTCATCGGGAACACTGGCAAGTGGGCGAAGCGGCAGTGACATCATCTCCCCAATGAGCTGCTCTCCTTCCTGGGAGATTTCTTCCTGCTGGTGGCTCCCGTGCGGGACTGCTTCTGGTCACGATTCTGCGCATGTGCAGGAAATTGAAGGGTGGGTGCATGCACGCATGCTCCATCCCCCACTGGAGCATTTCAGTAGAGCCATGAATGGCTGCCCTTTACTGGCCGTACCCTGCCACCAAGGGCTATATTATTAAATACCAGGACTTAAAAAACAAAATTCAATTATTAAGGCACAGACCAGCAGTGGTAATTCCAGTGGTGATTGGAACACTGGGTGCTGTCCTAAAAGCACTGGAATTACATCTAAAACAGCTCAAAATTAACAAAATCAGCATCAGTCAAATGCAGAAAGTCGCACTGCTCGGTTCTGTGCTAGACCCCCAGGTGGACCATGTGGACCAAAGCCCAGACAGTATTCAAATATTTCTATTCAGTTGGAAGTGGCTATACCAAATTACTTCTCCATTCTTTTTAGAAAGGGAAATTCTTGTCCTTTGATTTCCTAGCCTAGCCTGGAATTCTCTGGGGTCCCCCATTCAATTTCTACCCAGACCCATCTTTGTTAATTGTTTTAATGTTCATAATTTAATTATCCAGAATTATTTTTAGAAATGTAATAGTCAAAAGAGAGTGGATCTTACATACCATATATGGATTGATCATAGGTGCCTTTGACATGGATATCACATGGAAAATAAGAAAGACATGATGATTTCTATCTGATAGATTTTAGTGGGATCTAAATGTAACAAGAATTGCTATTAAGGGCTGTGGTGGTACACTGGTTAGAATGCAGTACTACAGGATATTTCTGCTAACTGCTGGCTATCAGCAGTTTGGCAGTTCGATTCTCATTGGCTCATGGCTAACTCAACCTTCCACCCTCCCAAGGTCAGTAAAATGAGGACTCAGGTGTTCTATATATGCTGACTCTGTAAACCACTTTTTGATTTGATTTGATTTGATTTGATTTGATTTGATTTGATTTGATTTGATTTGATTCGATTCGATTCGATTCGATTCGATTCGATTCGATTCGATTCGATTCGATTTGATTTGATTTGATTTGATTTGATTTGATTTGATTTGATTTGATTTGAATGCCGCCGCTCTCCGTAGACTTAGAGAGGGCTGTAAAGCACTGTGAAGCGGTATATAAGTCTAAATGCTGTTGCTATTGCTAATGAAATCTTCACACTCCTTTTCACCCCATAAAGCCAAAAAATGTTTTTCTAAAGTATCTGGCCTATTTTTAATCATGTAATTCAATTAAGTATTTGATCTATAGGTAAAATTATATAAAAATGAATTGGTGTTGTTTTTTCAAGTATCAACATTTTTAGTTCAAATGAACCGCATATATTATTGCAACGAATGCTTGTAAATTGCCATTTCTAATTACTTTATTATGGTTAGACTTATTTATTTATTTATTGGATTTATATGCTGTCCCTCTCCGAAGACTTCAGGTGTATGCATGTGTGTATGTGTGTGTTTATATGTATATATGTATTCACATATAAACACATATGCATGCACAGAGTATATATTTATATATACATATACATACATATAACATATACATATATACTTACATTTATATATGCATACGTATATGCATGTATATGTATATATGAATATGTATGTGTACATATATAATAATCAAAGTATGCGGCATTTGACATAATGTGTTAGCGCCCCGAATAATATTTGAGAAATAAATCAGATTCCAGTCCAAATCTCTCATCCAAGTTGCAATTTATTATCAGAGCCTTGTTAGTCACGCTGTTGCCATCCCGATACTGACTTCCTTCCAGTACCCCACCCAGGTTAAGGTTCATACCTCAACCCCACACCCACAAGTTCATCACGAGGACCAGTCCATTACAAGGATTCCATGGACCTCCTCCTTACATCCGCTGGTGCAGAACAAAGGATGACCTTGGACTTAAAGAAAGGAATTTGTTGTGGCTAGTAATTTTCCCTCGCATGCAACTGCCCCTCCCAATGCCCATGATACTATTCTACTGTGGCAGGCCAAAGTCTATAACTCCCAATTATGACTTAGGCCTGACACAATGTATGATAAACATTCTATGTATGCATTGTCTATCAATTGCCCAGCCATCAGTAAACACGCATCCTTTGCTCTAAAACTGATAATATCAGTTTTAAACTAAACTAATCCCAATTTTTTTACAAAAGGTCATTTATGCCATTTATTAATGGCTTGTCATTTTGAGAAATTGAATTGTTTTGTTATAAACTATTCCAAATCTTGGAAAAGCAGTATTTTTCCATTCCTTTTTAAGCTGTACGTTGAGTGAATACCAAAGTTGTACTTTCAGAATCAAATGCTTAAAGATGGAATTCTGAATTTCTAGACACCTAGAGAAAAATTAATTTTGATTTAGAGGCTTATGCCAATTTTCTGGACACTCTTTTATGCACCCTCTAATTGCCATAAGTGTTTCATGCCATTTTTTTGCTCCAAAATCAGCAATCACTTGATTTATCTTGTGCCAAGACACATTCAGCTCTATAGTCAGAAGGGCTTTTGTGACTTTGGAATCTGTACTGGCGTTTACTTGCTCATCTGGCAAGTGTTTCACAAATGAAACACTTGCCAGATGAGCTAAATCTTGGCCAGCTGGTTGGCACGTTCAGTAGAACAGCTTTTCCTTTACCTTTTTCTGTAAATTGAGCTTCTCAGAGGATGTCAAAAAATTATGTAAGAGGAATGTTTACACGACTACAGTAACATTAGCATTAATTGAAGAAATTTTCCCATATGCTTTATATAGTTAATAAATGAAATAATGAAATGTTCCTTTTCAGTGAATTCTTGTTACTATTCAACTATCATATTTATGTCCCACGATTAATCTTATTTCATGTGATGACCTGATATTCCTTCATATCTTCAGGAAACAGTTTATTGCTTTGCAGTTTTGATTGATTGCAATTTAGATTAAACGCTGACTTGTCAATAAATTTATGGGGTTAAAGCTAAGAACTTCACCTTTAGAAAGACTTGTATTTGTAAAGAAAATAATAATGGATAATTCAGTTCATTTCTGAGAAATGAATCTGAAATTACTTTAGCATTAGTCCAAGAAATGTTTTTTTTAAAAAACCCTCTGATCATTTGTCTCCTTGGGGGTGCATTTTGTAAAAGTATCAAGAGAAATTCTAGAAGGGCAATCGTCTTGGTATTAAATAAAATTGGCTCTTCAGGGTAAGGACACATGAAAACTTTCAAGTGCAGGTTTCTAAAAAACTTATTAAAATGAATGTCTAGAGCAGTGATGGTGAACTTATGGCATGGGTGCCACAGGAACATGAGCCATTGCCCTAGCTCAGTTCCAGCACACATATGCTTACTGGCCAGCTGATTTTCAGCTCACACGGAGGCTCTGGGAAGCATTTTCAGCTTTTGGAGGGCCTCTGAGGGGATGGGGAGGGCATTTTTGCCCTCCCTAGGCTGTTTCTGGCCTTCAGAGGGCTTCTGGGAGGCGGCAGGGTATGGCAATTTTCACCCTTCCCATGCATTGAATTATGGGTGTGGGCACTCGTGCAGGCATGATAGTGTATGAGTACGCGCTTTCGGCATACAAAGGAAAAAAGGTTCGCCATCATGGGTCTAGAACAGTGTTTCCCAACCTTTTTTGAGCCGCGGCACATTATTCATATTTTCAAAATCCTGGGGAACACTGAACGGGGTGGGTGGGGGGGGTGGCTAAAGAAAAGTTTTGACAAAAAAAATCTTCCTCCATTTCGCTCTATTTCTCCCTCACTCTTTCTCTCTCTTCCTTCCTTCCCTTCTTTCTCTCTCTCCATCCCTCTTTCTTTCTTCCTCTCTTGTTTTCTCTCTTTCTCCCTCCCTCCTTCCCTCCCTATATGTCTTTCTCTCTCCCTTGCTCTCTCTGCCTCTCTTGCTATCTTTCATTCTCTCTCTTTCTTTCTCTCTTTCTCTCTCTCTCTGTCTCTCTGTCTCTGTCTCTCTTTCTCTCTCTCTTGCTAGCTCTCTTTCTCTCTCTTTCTCTTTCTCTCTCTCTCTGCCTCTCTTGCTATGTCTCTCTTGCTCTGTCTCTCTTTCTCTCTTTTCCTTTCTTCTCTGCGGAGGCCGGCGAAGGTTTTTCTTATTTTAAATGTTCTGGGTAGCAGGGGGATGCGGAGCCCGTACGTACACACCCCCGACATTCCAAATTCTGCCTCAGCTGTGAGAAGAACGCCTGCCCCGCCTGTCCTGCAGCCCTTTCGCTGACAGCCTGGGACAAAAGCGCTCCGTGAAGGGACTGCAAGAGGGGCCGGGCGGGCGTTAGCAGCCGGATGAGGAGGACGAGAAGCCGCTGCAGCCACCCCCAATCCCCCCCCTTCCCTGGGTGACTTCTAAAGGCCCCTGGAAAAAGGCAGGAGGTAGCAACGAGGCGCGAGGACAAGCAGGCAGCTTGGCGGAGGGGAAGCGCTGAGGGGATCTCCTCCTTCCCCACTCCCGCGCTTCTCTCCCGCCCTGGCTTTTGCTTCGCCCGCAGATTTCCCCGCAGTTCAAAAGGAGGCAAGAGGTGGCCTGGATGAAATTGCGGGGAAATCATGCTACCTCATGCTGCTCCAACCATGGCTGCGCGCGGTTCCGGTGCCCCTGGCTGAAGGTCGTCCTGTGGCTGGTCTTGGGCTTTACAGTGGCTTCCTGGTTCCCTCTTCTCCCTCCGCCTGTGTCTACCGCCAGCGCCTCATTCCGCGGAGCTGCCGCTTCCTTCCAGGCAGCCCAGCCACGCTGCCGTAGAAAGTGCAGAGGTTATTGCCGCCACCTCTGCCTCCACTCAGGGAGCCACCGTGGTTGAGCTGAGGGAGAGGAAAAGGCGCGGTGACCACGGTGGCTCCCTGAGTGGAGGCAGAAGCGGTGGCAATAACCTCTGTGCTTTCTACGGCAGCGTGGCTGAGCTGGACGGAGGGAAGCGGCAGCTCCCAATCGAGGAACCCACGGCAACGGGTGACGGCTTGGTGGGAGGCGACGGCGGGAGACACAGGCGGTGGGAGGAGAGGGAACCAGGAAGCGACTGTGAAGCCCAAGACCATCCACAGGATGACACTCAGGCAGGGGCGCTGGCAGCGCCCCGCCCAGCTTGAGCTTCTCGCGGCACACCTGGCCATGTCTCGCGGCACACTACTGTGCCGCGGCACACCGGTTGGGAAACGCTGGTCTAGAGGTATCTCTTGGTCCAGAGGAAGCAAAAGAGATAAGATCCCAATGTGGGTCTTAGCTATTTAGCTCAGGAATAAGAGAATAACAAAGTTGAAAGGGATTTTAGAGGTCTTCTAACTCCTTGATCAAGCAGGAAAACTGAGGATACTAAAATCTGAATGCAGGGCCTGGGAAAGGTGTCAGAATAACAGAATAACATTTAGAAGGAACTTGGAGCGAGGGGCAGGGAAATTATTATTATTATTATTATTATTATTATTATTATTATTATTATTACTACTATTATTAATTAGATTTGTATGCCGCCCCTCTCCGTAGACTCGGGGCGGCTCACAACAATAATAAAGACAATGTAACAAATCTAATAGTTTAAAATACACTAAAAACCCCATTATTAAAAGCATGCATACACAAAAACATACCATGTATAATGCTATACCATTTCAGAGAAATGGCTGTGCGTGTCCAGTCTTTTCATTAAAACTTCCAGTGATCGAGCACCAAGAACCTCTGGAGAAAAGCAGTTCCACTGATTAATTGTACTCATTGTCATGACGTTTCTCGTTAATTTTAGATTGCTTCTCTCTTTGTTCAATTTCTGTCCATTGCTTCTTGTTTTGCCTTCTGCTTCTTTTGAAAATACATTGCCACCCCTTCTTTGTGGCAGCCCTTCAAAAACCAGTTTTGTGATCTATCTGTCACACTCTTGGGCAAAGCATGTAGCCTCCTTTCAGTGGTCCATGAAAGTTGTACATCTATAGTACAGAGGTGGGTTGCACTTATCTGCAAACTGGTGCACTGTGTGCACATCCTCTTGTTTCGGGCATGCCCACGCATACACACACGTGTCCCTTACATGATTTTGCTTCCACGCATGTGCAGGAAGCAAAAACATGCCAAAATCTCACAAAGGGATGCTCGTACATGGAAGCAAAAAATCACCCGAAATCTCATGCGTGCGATCATCTCCTCGTGAGATTTTGCTTCTGCACATTCACAGGAAGCTGAAAAATTCAAGAAAAATGTTGGCGCTGCCCAGTGAAGGGCTACCAATTTTTTTACTACCACACGGTGGAAGTGGCTTATAAAGGACACCCTGCATTTTCTTTCAACATCTTTCAGTGCAAATTGGGTGCTCTAGTGGAGCTCCATTTTTGCTACCCCACTGTGCTCCCCACCATCCAGGCAGCAGCCCACCTCTGGTGCCGCCCAATGGACCGACACTGGAGTGGTCGGGCAGCTACTATTGGAACAGAGTTGCCTAGTGCATCAGTAGGAACCCATCACTGCTATAGTATCATGTTTCCCTGAAAATAAGACCCTGTCATATATTTTTAAGTATTTAAGTATTTATTAGATTTGTATGCCGCCCCTCTCCAAAGACTCTGTAGACTCCAAAGATTTTTTTCAAATCTGAAATGAGCGCTTGGCCTTATTACCATACACTCAAAAGCCCAATTGAGTTTATTATCAGGGGATGACTCATTCTGGAGGAAACAGGTTATGCAGATGCAGATAATAAAGTCAAAAGAAGATGAACAACATTGTTACAAAACTATAGATACATTGAGGCCAGACAAGACAAGGAGGGGAGTGGCCAAGTGAGGCACCCCTTGACATAAATAATGTTCAGTTGACCATCCCCAACCAGTCATATGACCTCCCAACCAGGCCTATCCGGCCAGTCATTAGGGCACAAAACCTTTCGTTTAAAAAATTAAATCCCACCTCTAGTTTTTACCTATTTCAAAATGGCTTACATCACAAAAAACAACTTGACTGACCAAATGGATTAATTGTGCTTGGGAATAAACAAAAGAATTCTATTTTCGTACACTTTGAAATTTCTTATCATCTTTCAAGGTCTTCTATATAACCTTCTGAAATTTTTAGTTGTCCAGTTCCTATTTTGTAAGTTGATTTGAGCTCATATAGGTTAGAGACAGCTTCTCATTGAAATAGGAACAATGAAATTGTGTCCTTTGAGACTCTATTTAGCCTAATGCTTTTAAGTATTCACACACACAAGTATGCTCATTAGGGAAATTAATCAGGGAATAATGGTATCCCTAAATGCTAGTTTGCAATCAGTATGGGTTGGATGACAATTAATAATCTGAACTCAGATTAGATGGAGATACTTGATATGAAGCCCATAATTTCAAATAAATAATAGTTCTACTGGCCTTGAATGAAGTTATACTATTCCAGAGGTAACAGGTATGCATTTTTGGAGTGCTGAGGAACTCAAAACTCTCATTTCCTAATGGATGGAAGAGCCAGGGATACCTTTTAACAGCTTTGCCTGACAGGCCAATTCCATCACTATATGATTTAAATACCACAGTGGTGTTAATGCTAATAATCTCCAGACTTAAATTCCATAACATGCTCTATATGGGACTGCCTTTACATGTACAGTAATTTGGAAATTTCAACTGACACAAAACTCAGTGGCCAAGGTGATATGAAAAGAACACAAAGAGATGAGATCTCTTTAGAATTAAAGGATTACAGTGACTGCTAAATTATTATTGGATAAAATTATATAGTGCCTTACATTATAAGACTCGGGGGTGAGCTGACCTGAGTTTTCGGAGAGGAGCAGCATACAAATCTAATATATTATTATTATTATTATTATTATTATTATTATTATTATTATTATTATTATTATTATGTCAATACAACACAGCAAACGAGATCACTATGCTGGATTTCGTATTTCATCACCAGTCGGGCGCTTCCCAAGCCCCTAGGACTGCGTGATGTAGCGGCGAATTATGTTTGCCGATTCCAGTAAAGCGGCCTTTTGCAATTGACAGATGGAGATTTTGTCAATTCCAATGGTTTTCAAATGTCCGCTGAGATCCTTTGGCACTGCGCCCAGCGTGCCAAGTACCACTGGGACCACTTTCACTGGCTTATGCCAGAGTCGTTGCAGCTCGATTTTTATATCTTCATATTTCATTAATTTCTCTAGCTGCTTCTCCTCAATTCTGCTGTCCCCTAGGATTGCGATGTCGATGATCCATACTTTCTTTTTCTCCACAATCAGGATGTCTGGTGTGTTATGCTTCAGAATTCGGTCTGAAGTCGGAAGCCCCACAGTAGTTTTGCATTATTATTATTATTATTATTATTATTATTATTATTATTATTGGGATAAGTCTGAGAAAACACTCAGAATAACAGATTTAGAAGGAACCTTGGAAGTCTTCTAGTCCAACCCTATGCTGTTTCAGACAAATGGTTGTCCAATCTCTTTTTAAAACTGCCAGTGTTGGCATAACTTCTGGAAGCAACTTGTTCCACTGATTAATTGTTATAACTGTAAGTAAATTTGTTGTTTATTCGAGTTTGAAGGTACCTTGTAGATCATCTATTCCAACCCCTTGCTCAAGCAGGAGTCCCTATACTATTGGACAAATGGCAGTCTCAGGCATTGGAGCGCTCCGCAGGCAAGCTATTCCACTGCTTGATCGCTTTCAACATGAGAAAGTTCCTCCTTATTTCCAGGTTGAATCTTTCTTTGGTCGGATTCCATCTGTTATTCCTAGTCTGGCCTTCTGGTGCTCTGGAAAACAGCCTGATCCCTTCCTTTTTGTGGTATTGGAACATTGTTAACACGTCTCCCCTGCCATGCTCAGTTCCTACAACCTCTCTTCATGCTCTCTTCTGCTCTTTCTCTAGAGTTTCAATGTTTTTTTGTAGTGTGGTGACCAAAACTGAATGTAGTACTCTAGGTGTGGTCTAACTAAGGCTTTATAGAGTGTTATTAGTGCATCCCTCTGTTAATGCAATTTAGGATTGGATTGGCCTTTTTGGCTGCCGCTGCATATTGCTGACTTATATTTAGTTATTTGTCCACCATTGTCCACTTGCTATTTTGTGTGGTTTCACCCAGTTTATATGTCTTTGGTTTTTCTTACTTAGGTGTAGGGTTTTATTTTTTACTGCATTGAATTTCATTTTATTTGTTTGGCCCCAGGGTACAAGACTGTCGAGATCAATCTGAATCCTGAGCCTGTCTTCTGGAGTATTGGCTACTCCTGCCAGCTTGGTGTCATCTGCAAATTTGGTTAGTTCTGTTCTCCATGTAGGTTATTAATGAAGATATTTAAGAGTACTGGGCCTAGGACAGAACCTTGTGGTACCCCCCTGCTTACTTCTTTCCATGTGGATTTAGACCCATTGAGGACTACTCGTTGGTACAGTTGGTCAGCCAGTTGTTAATTCATCTGGTTGCGTAGCTGTCTATGTCATTTTTTTTTAGATTGCAGAGAAGTAGATTATGGTCCACTTTGTCAAATGCTTTGCTGAAGTCCAAGTATACTATATCCACTGCATTTCTCTGGTCTGTTAATTTGGCCACAGTGTTGAAGAATGAAATGAGATTGATTTGGCATGATTTGTTTTTAACAAACCGATGTTGGCTTTCGGTTATTCCTAGTTCTAGGTTGGTTTTCTCCTTGATTAAGTTCAATCCATTGCTACTGGGCCTGTCTTCAGGTGCCTTGGAGAATAGGTTGACTCCCTCTTCTTTGTGGCTTACCCAACTGTTCTTCATATATTTTAGCCTTCAGTCCCCTAATCATCTTAGCTGTTGCTCTTTTCTGCACTCTCTCTACAGCTTCAGCATCTTTTTTATATGGCGGTGACCACAACTGGAAACAATATTCCAAGTGTGGTCTTACCAAAGCATTATAAAGTATATTACATTTCATGGGATCTTGAAGTACTATTCCTTTCTGTATAAATGTACACTTAATGTGGTCATCCAAGAAGTTTCATTTACAATTAGCAAGAATTCAACTGGTAGCTACGTGATGAAGTCTTCTCTGGAAACTTCCCAGCTCTTTGGAATGCCTTTCCTACAGAAACTGAGCCTTGTCATTCATTTTGAAAAGAGGTTTTGAACAAGCTTTTAAAATTGCTGATTTAATGGTCAGTGTTAATTATCAATTTACACATGTTGCTCATTTTTATTTGTTTAACTTGTTGTTTTAACTGTGTTAGTGTTTGATTTTATTGGTTTTATTGTAAGCTGCTGAGATGTGGTAATTCTGGTAATTCACCCAGAACACTGAAATCAGGATAATAAAACAGATTCCAATTAGGTAAGAGATGATAGGAAGGAAAGTTGTGGATAAGTAATTTAGGAACATCTGTGCTTCAGTTTTATGTAAGACTTTCAACTCTTATAGAATTTGATGAGTTGTAACACTGAATTTTAACAAAACAATCATGATGTCCTGATCTCAGCAAATTTCATTAAGGACTCAAAACATATTTGGTGTAATAGAAACATAGAAACATAGTTCCCTCTAAGCTGAGCAGGTGAGCAATCGCTCACTTAAAAATCATCATCAACTCAGAGTTTTCCAAACCTGTCCAGAAGCCAAGAGGGAAATTTTATTATTATTTCTGTGTCGCCCAGTCCCGAAGGGACTGCCGCTCAGACACTATACTTTTCCGCCCACCCCAAAAAAAATTTAGAAAGAACACTGCATAGAAACATAGAAGATTGATGGCAGAAAAAGGCCTTGTGGTCCATCTATTCTGCCCTTATACTATTTCCTGTATTTTATCTTAGGATGGATATATGTTTATCCCGGGCATGTTTAAATTCAGTTACTGTGGATTTACCAACCATGTCTGCTGGAAGTTTGTTCTAAGCATCTACTACTCTTTCAGTAAAATAATATTTTTTCACGTTACTTATAATCTTTCCCCCAACTAACCTCAGATTGTGCCCCCTTGTTCTTGTCCTTCCTGATAAATTTTATGCTTAATACCTTCCACCATTTTTGTAGCCTGTCTTTGGACCCATTCAATTTTATCAATATCTTTTTGTAGATGAGGTCTCCAGAACTGAACACAGTATTCCAAATGTGGTCTCACCAGCGCTCTTTACAGCGGGATCACAATCTCCCTCTTCCTGCTTGTTATACCTCTACCTTCTACTTGCTTTCCCTACTGCCTGACTGCACTGTTCACACATTTTGAGACTGTCAGAAATCACTACCCATAAATCTTTCTCTTCTGAAGTTTTTGCTAACACAGAACCACCAATACAATACTCAGATTGAGGATTCCTTTTGCCAAAGTGCATTATTTTACATTTGGAAACATTAAACTGCAGTTTCCATTGCTTTGACCATTTATCTAGTAAAGCTAAATCATTTGCCATATTACAGACACCTCCAGGAATATCAACCCTATTGCACACTTTAGATTCATTGGCAAATAGGCAAACCTTCCCCACCAAACCTTCCCCTATGTCACTCACAAAGATATTAAAAAAAATAGGACCCAGAACAGACCCTTGTGGCACACCCCTTGTAACCAGACTCTGTTCAGAATACTCGCCATTAACAACAACCCTCTGATATCTATGCTTTAGCCAGCTTGAAATCCACTGAACTATCCAGGGATTAAGTCCAATCTTCACTAATTTATCTATCAGCTCTTTATGTGGAACCATATCAAAGGCTTTGCTGAAGTCCAGATAGGCAATATCCACGGCACCTTCATCCAACACCTTTGTGACATAGTCAAAGAAATCAATGAGATTAGTCTGACATGATTTGCCCTCAGTAAAGCCATGCTAGTTTGGGTCCAATAAGTTATTGGTTTTTAGGTGCTGATTTATCTTCTTTTTGACTATAACTGATGTCAAGCTAACCAGCCTGTAGTTACTAACTTCTTCTCTACTGCCCTTCTTGTGGATAGGCACAACACTGGCCATTCTCCAATCATCAGGAACATCTCCTGTTAAAATGGATTGGTTAAACAAATCAGTCAGGGGAGTAGCAATCACATATCTGAGTTCTTTAAGAACTCTGGGGTAGATGCCATCTGGACTCATTGCCTTATTTGTCTTTGATCGTTCAAGTTCTTCTAAGACATCAGCCTCTGAGATCACTGGAGCTGAATCCCTACAGCTGGAAGCTATTCTGTCTGGGTGCCCCCAGACTTCAACACCAACTGAAAAAAGCAGCCAGACACGCTGGTAAAAGTAAAAGGCACTTTATAGTTTGAGAAAAACCTGTTCTTCCCAACAGGCAAGCTATGAGGCTTCACAGCAGAGTCATGACGGCCAGACAATACAGCAGACTTCTTACTGGCACACACACCACTGTAGAGAATAAGACCCACGCCTTTCCCCCCAAGGTTTCAGCCTTCAGAGATGCCAAAGATCACAGCCAGGTCCCAGGACTCCCAAAGATAATACTCCACAATACAGGAAGGGTGGGTCTGCCTTTTCAGCCTTTCTGGGGAGAACCACACCCAAAACCAGCTGTTGCTTCTTTAGGGCTGGAAATACCTGGCTAATTGTCCCCTTCGTTGTGCTGCTCTTCTCTGCCTGAGATCGATGATGGCTTGTGCATTTTCATCTAAGGACTCCAGGCTGCTTGCTGGGGAGAGCTCCACCCCGGGGGACTCAGGCTGTTCTCCCTCTCCCTTGGCCTGATATTCCTCCTCCCCGTCTGCCTGGGCCTCCTCCTCCTCCTCCTGTTCCTCATCCTCCCCCTCTGAGCATGGAGCCGGCAGAGGTTCAGCCGTTCCCTGAGGAGCCTCAGACGGAATCACAACAGAAACAAATCAACCACAAGCCAGTATTATATTGTAAGCTGCCTTCTGAAAAAACTGAACAGAAGTAGCTATTGAAATGGTCAGCGATTTCCTTATTCCCATCAATGTATGTATTATATCCAGTACTAAGCTTTGTGATGCTGCACTTTTTCTTCTTCCTATCACTAATATATCTGAAAAAGGTTTTATCCCCCTTCTTCACAGATTTGGCAATTTCTTCCTCTTTTGAGGTTTTAGTAGCATATATTATCTGTTTTGCCTCCTTCTGCCTCATTTTATGCACCTCTCTGTCAGCTATATTTCCACACTCTTTATACATCCTATAGGCAGACTTTTTTTCATTGACTATCCAATCCGATCTAATCCAATCATTAATTCAGATGAACATCATCTTTGACCTACAGCAGAGGTCAAAGATGATACATATAAAATACTTTTATATGTATTTTCCATACTGTACAGAATGGAATGATTCCTCGCACATACATATAGTACATATAGACATGCAATGCATATAGACTCATACCCCAAGGAGTAAGCAGAAAAAATATATGTGCACAAATAAAAATCCTGTTCAATCCCCAGCTTTCTACATCGTTAAGCAAGCAAAACTGATCTTGGTGATTTCTCCCTTCTAAAAATAGCCCAAAGCTGGAAGAATATGTTTATATTATTGAATTAATAATGACTAGTTAAAGTTGATTTCTGTAAAATAAAGCATTACATTTACCAAATTGATTAATCCCGGCCTCTGTCTGTCTATCATTCTTTCTCATATAAATATACAAGTCTATCCATATACACACAGCACTTTCCCTTCAGCAAAAACAACAAAAAAGAAGATGAAAACAAGATAGAGATAGCTTAAGAAGAAGCAGAAACCACACTGGGAGGAGACAGGAAGATTTAACTGGTGCAGATGATGTCAAGGAAGATGATTACTAAGCAGGGAAAGAATGAGAAAAGAAAAATCCTGCTTCAGCAATAGAAAAAGGATTAAATTTGCAAGGCAGAGAGGGCCTTCCAAAGTACTGATTCAGCTTATCTTCCAAAGCATGGATGCTTTGCTTCAGCAGCCATTTCTACTTCATGCTAATTCCTTAGTTTTCAGCAGCTTCTTTTAGCTTTATCACCGCATGAGATTACAAGGGGGAGGGGGGAATTCCTCATCTTTCTATTGGTAAATATGAATCACATTTTACTCTCCTCTCCTAGCAAAATATCTCTCACAAATCAACCACAAGCCAGACAATTCCAGTTTGAGAAGTAAAAAAGAAACCCACTCCCCAACAAAAAGAAGGTTCAGAGAGAGAGAGAGAGATAAGTGAGAAAGGAGCTGAGGCACCACCTCTAAAAGTTACAGGGTTATTACAATGACTAACGGGAACAGAAGGCAATGAAGAGAGAAGAGGATCCAAGGGACTCTTTGCTTTGTCAGACTGATTGAGTTATCTTACTACAGATCTCAATCTTTGCCTTTGCCTTGAAGCCAGATGGAAACGAGGGGATAAAGCACCTTCCAGTTTTCTTGATGATCTCTTTCTCTGCTGCTATAAAGGACAGGGCTGAGTAGGTCCTCAAGGAGTGCTTTGTTTCAGTGATGTTCAATGAAGCACCATGGTGCTTCTGATGATATCTGGGCAGTGCAGAGACCTTGACGTTCCACTAAGCAAAAGTAGCTTCTCCCAATGCAACAGCTATTCATGTCAGACCAAAGCAGTGAACAAGGCTGACATCTGATACTCTATAGAGATAGAGAGACTATCCTTTTTGAAGCGCTTTAACATTTCAGTTGTGATACACATATGCACAAGTCCCAGGACATTCCGATCCACACAATCCAACTTCGGTCTAGAAAGCAGTTATTTGAATATTTTTTTTCCCATATTGGGATCATGCAGATTAAAGTTAAAACTTTCATGTAGATGAAATTTTGAGAATAAAAAAACACGAGACAAGGATGCCCACTGTCACTATTGTTATTCATACTGACACTGGAAAGAAAATTCGACAAAATGAGAAAATAAAAGGAATGGAAATAAAAAAAGAGAATAATGGAAATAAAAAAAGAGAAATATAAACTACAGGAATTTTCAGATGATTTGGTCTTCATATTATAGGATCCTATAGAAACTGGACCAAAATATAGAAGAATAGAAGTAGAGAGTTTGAAAATAAACAGGGATAAGACAAAGATCTTAAGAATCTCATACACTCACAAAAAAAGAGGGATTATGGAAAGACTCAATATATATATAGTAAAAAAGTGAAGTATTTAGGAATATACCAGTGGTGGGCTCCTGCCACCAGTGCTACCTGTGCAGGTAGCAAAATCTCACACATACGGGGAAACAAAAACGTTAAGGAGGATGTATAAATATGACTATTTAAATATAATTTTACCCAGAATACACATTGCTTGATGAAAATAGATTGTTATATAAATAAAACAAATAAAATGTGGGGGGGGGAAACTTTCATGTCCTTGTGCGAGATGATTCTGCTCAAGAAGGAAACAGTTGTTTGGGATGCTTTGGATATTGTGAGAAAATTGTACATACTGAAAACTTACAAGGTTGTGTTAGACTTGTTTCTTTTTCTACTAACTTGCAAATATCTAGTTTTCTGCATGCTTCGTATATGAATAAACCATATTTTAATTTTGTGTGAACCTGTTTAACTTCCTAACTGCTAGGTATTTAATCACCCGTGTTTGCCATCAAAGCCAGTCATAACATGAAAAATGCTATCTTCTAAAACACAAACAGCTAATTATATCATAATAATATGCATGGTATAAATGAAAACTGTATAGATTTTTGGCTACATAAAATGCCTTCAGTTCATATTAATAATCTTCCCAGCTTGCAATATAGGAGCCCGACAAAGGTGCATGACTATAATAATTAGACTTGTAGCTTAATAAATAAATAAAGGTATATATTACAATGTCAAGATAACTCTACCAATACAAGCAAGTATAGCAGAATAACTTAATATTACAAGGGGAGAAACTGCTTATAATGATCTATTATTCATTTTATTATCCTTCTCAAATTAGCTATTGTTTTAATCTTCATTTTACATTAAAAAGTACTACCTGGAAAGCATACACATTCTATTGAAAACCATTTATTTATTTATGTATTTATGTATTTATTTATTTATTCATTCATTCATTCATTCATTCATTCATTTATTGGGCTTTTATGCCACCCTTCTCTATATATGTAATATGCATAACATTTTAGATCGAATTAATTAAATATAAAAACCCAAGCCATAAAAAGCAGTCATTCCCATTCAATCTTTCTCTCAGCACATTGAGAGCACATTCTCAATTCACATTCACTTTCTCTTAGAACATTCATTCCCATTCAATTTTTATCTCAGCACATTCATCGACTAGGGGGCAGGAATCTAATATTTGTACAGTGGAACCCCGACATAAGAGCTGCTCTACTTAAGAGCAACTCGAGATAAGAGCTGGGAGGGGAGAGATATTTTTGTTCTACTTACAAGCCCAAATTCGAGATACAAGCGCCAAGGAGCTGTCTCCTGAAGCCAAACGCTAACTTCCGCGTTCGGCTTCAGGAGACAGCTGCGAAGCGGCGCGCGTGTTTTAAAAGGTTGCAGCCGGCCTGGGGGGCTCGGGGGGGTGCTTGCAGCTTTCTTTCTTGCTCTTTTTCTTTCTCTCTTTTACCTTCCCTTCCTCTATTTCTTCTTTTCTTTCTCCTTCCCACCTTCTTCCCTCCCTCCCTCCCTTCACTCATTCCTCTCTTACTCTCCCCTTTCATAAGTTTCCTTGCTTCCTTCCTCTGTTCCTGTCCCTTCCCCCTTTCTTTCTTTCTTTCTTTCTTTCTTTCTTTCTTGCTCTTTTTCTTTCTCTCTTTTACCTTCCCTTCCTCTATTTCTTCTTTTCTTTCTCCTTCCCACCTTCTTCCCTCCCTCCCTCCCTTCACTCATTCCTCTCTTACTCTCCCCTTTCATAAGTTTCCTTGCTTCCTTCCTCTGTTCCTGTCCCTTCCCTCTTTCCTTCCTTCCTTCCCACCCTCCGTCCATTCATTCACCCATTCCTCTCTTGATCGCTTAAAGCCGGTCCCTGGTGCAAAAAGGGTTGGGGACCTCTGTCCTACAGGATTGGGTGGCAGAGAAGTTGAACATATGTAAATTTAAAAGTTTAAGAAAGTTTACAAGTTAAGTGAAAGAAACTTCATTATTCATTTATATGTACATGTACATTTCTTCATTAAAAACATGTCTTTCTGCATAATTTAGACTAACTTTGTGAGTTTTTTGAGGGCTGGAACCAATTAAAATTATTTACATTAATTCCTATGGGGAAAAGTCGTTCGAGATAAGAGCTGCTCGACTTAAGAGCCCAGGTCCGGAACGAATTAAACTCGTATCTCGAGGTACCACTGTATTTGTATTTATTTAGATTTGTATGCCGCCCCTCTCCGCAGACTCGGAGCCCCAAGCCTGGCAGCATAAATTAGTCTTAAGACTCTTGCGGAAGGCAAGCAGGGTGGGGGCAGCATGAATTTATTTTATTTTATTTATTTATTGTTAGAGTTGGAAGGGACCATGCGGGTCATCAAGTTCAACCCCCTGCCTAAGCAGGAACCCTATAGCATCCTAGCCAAATGGCAGTCCAATTTCCTCTTTAAAATGTCCAGAGTATTGGAGTTCACAACGTCCACTGGTAGGTTGTTCCACTGGTTGATCGTTCTGACTGTCAGGAAGTTCTTCATTATTTCCAGGTTGAATCTCTCCTTGGTCGGCTTCCAGCCGTTGTTCCTCGTCCGGCCCTCTGGTACCCAGGAGAATAAAGTGATCCCCTCCTCGCTGTGCCAACCCCTCGTATACCTGTAGACTGCTATCATGTCCGCTCTGGCCCTCCTTTTCTCTAGGCTATCCATGCCCAGTTCCCACAGTCTATCTTCGTAAGTCTTGGTTTCTAGACCCCTAATCATTTTGGTTGCTCTTTTCTGCACCTTCTCCAGAGTTTCAATGTCTTTTTTGAATCTCTGGGGGGAGTTGATTCCAGAGGACCAGGGCCCTCACAGAAAAGGCTCTTCCCCTAGGACTGCCAATCCGATATTGTCTAGTTGATGGGACCTGGAGAAAACCAACTCTGTGGGACCTGACCTAAATTGCTTAAACTCTGTGGGACCTGACCTAAAATGCTAAAACTAAAATCCAGTTTGCAAACATAAAGAATTCTTAACTTAGAATCAAGTATTTAATGAGTAATGGCTTATAGAATAACCTGTTAAGAGGTTTAGCAATTTTTCATGAAAGATGTAGTTATTTATTTCCTCAAGCATGAAAAATCTAATAAAAGAGGCCTGTCAAGATCTTATTTTGTGAAAGGGTTTATTTTAGAACAGTAAAAAGGATACAATTACTAGTTGTATAGAAAAAAGGATGTCAGATATTTCCAAATTAAAGGATGATAAACTATGAGAGAAAAGGGAAATGGCTTTGATTTTAATTCATAATTATTTTTATCACAGAATTCACTATTTCCCTTCCCTACCTTAATGCATAAAGGTATAGTTTATCTAGAGCCCTAATAACTCAGCAATACCAGGGCTTTGGATTCATGATGTTGCTTTTAATGCCAAAATGCCCCTATACTAGTTGAAATCATCTTAAAGCCACTTTATCTTTTCCTGAGTTTTCACAATTGTTTACAAATAAAATGTCTACAAAAAATGATACATATGGTTTAAATCAGGGTGTCAACCTGGTGGCCCATGGGCTAGATGCCTCATATATAAGCTACTCTCAGCCCAACTCCATAAAGGGGAAAATCTTTGTGATACATCACTTGATGGCAACACGGTACTGTGAGTTTGACACCCATGGTTTAAAGGGTTCCAGTAGGTTCTCCAAATCACATTGTGCTCTTTGAACAAAGCTAAATGGAGCAACTTACCACAGCCAGTTTACTGTAGTCAACTCATCTTGACCACTTGCCTAAATCAATTCATCACAGGACAAATAAATAAAAGTTAAATTAATTTCAACAGAACCATGGCCAATAATAATAAAATAAAGTCAATCCAGAAACATACAATCAGGATTTGTATTTCAATCCAGAGTTACAATAATTTTGACAAAACCGTGGTCACCAATAATAAAAGTAACTGAATGAAACAATTACATTGAATTACATTGAATTGTCCCATGACAAGTTGTCCTGTGGCAAGTTGGCCATGGTGAATCATCCTAGACCCAGACTTTGAACAGAAGTTTTAGATTTAGAAATTCCTTAAAAAGAGATTGGCAATGAAGTGAGGATAGATGCCTGGGCCCAGAAGGGATTGGACTAGATGGAGAATTGATGTTATGTGGGATAAAAACATTTTGAAAAGGCATCTTCCTCTGATGTGCAAAATCTATGAGCCACAGAGTAAAACAGAGTAATAGACATATATTATCTGGCCTGTAATTGCCTTTATTTTTGCTCCTCTGGTCAGGCAATAAAGTAGAACATTTGTTAATCCCCTGGCAGTCTGAGGATACATGACAGATGAAGTTATTTTGCTCAGTAGATCCCATGATATACAGGTCTGATCTAATTAATCTAGCACTGCCAGATATATGCAAGTGCCAGATACTTTTAACATATTTTTTTATTGTCACAGCTGTTGACTCTATTGTCATTATATCTATTATTACACATTATTCGGTTCATTTAACCTCAGACCCACCCTGTGAGTATAAGAAGACATTCTGTCAGGCTCATCTGAGAAGGTGCTTAGTGGATATTAAATTTCCAAACAAGGATTTGGGCATATAACCTTGGTAGAACTTGAAAAGCTGAGAGGAGTCAGAATTAATTAGAATTCGGGCTGACAGCCACACCGAAAAGTTTTTATTTTGTTAAGTAAGTCGTGTAAAACTCTTAATACAAAGTGCTTTTTTTCTGAACATCTTTTTTAAAAAGCTGAAGAAATTATCCAGATTGTGAACTTGACAAACATCTCTTGAAATAATGAGCAAATTTATTTTAACAAGTCATCAAGAATTAACAATAAGGGTAGGTGTTATTATACTCTGCTAAAATTACACCACATTAATTGCAATCTTTCTCATCTGGGATTGTAAACAAATTAGTATGTACTACCATAATTGCTGGATTGTTCAATTAGTCAGTCCTTTTTGTTGAAAGTTTTTGAAGATAGTGAAGAAATCACCCATTTAATCTTCACAATGAGTTCTGCGGTCAGTTTATTCTGAATTTTTTAATGCATGTAAATTGAAGCAACATATGAAATGAATTTAAGTGCTAGGTTTCTTTTTGCAAAACACCAGAAGACTAAAGTACATATTTTATTAGATCACTAGTATTTAAAAGAGCTTTGAAAAATTCTACAGTGTAACATAAATTCAATGAAACTTTGTCCCTATTTATTGCTCATATTGACTAAAATGTTTTCCCTTGTAAATTGCCCTTGTGTTACAAATGTTACAAGGAAACGTATTTTCCTCAAGTACTCATCATCCAAAGTGTGGAAAATAATGCTGAATCAGCAGAGATATAATAGCAGTTCTTGCAATTTCTTGGGAAAAGTAATGACAAATTAATCCTAAGCAAACTATATATGCTAGTTCAGGGAACCTTCTGGCCTTTTGTAATAGCTAGTAATCTGCAGCAAGCTTTGGTTATAGACTGCAGTTAAATTACTTTTCCTTCATTATCTTAAACTACTTGATCTGTAGCTTGGGTTAGGAAATCTTGATAAGTCAAACCGTAATATTATTATGTGCTGAATGCAAGTCCTCTTTTCTGCAGTATATGTTCTCAGAGACTTTCCCAGTATTTCAAACATGAAATACATATGAAGAACATATGAAGAACGGTTGGAAGAACTGGACATGGCTAATTTAATGAAAAGAAGGACCAGGGGAGACATGATAGAAGTGTTCCAATATCTCAGGGGTTGCCACAAAGAAGAAGAAGCCAACCTATTCTCGAAAGCATCTGAGGGCAGAACAAGAAGCAATGGATGGAAACTGAACAGGGAGAGAAGCAACTTAGAATAAGGAGAAATTTCCTAACAGTTACAACAATTAATCAGTGGGACAACTTGCCTCCAGAAGTTGTGAATTCTCCAACACTGGAAGTTTTTAAGCAGATGTTGGATAACCATCTGTCTGAAGTAGTGTAGGGTTTCCTGCCTAAGCAGGGGATTGGACTAGAAGACCTCAAAGGTCCCTTCCAACTCTGTGGTTATTGTTATTGTCATTGTCATTGTTATTGTTATAACATGAATTTTAATTAAAAGTTAGTCATATATGCTTGAATTTAGAGTCTGATAGTGATAAGAGGAAAATAAATTAATTGATAAGAAATCAGAGGTCCACTGAAGTGCTTATTAGGTTCTTTCATTTTGCCGTCTTGCTCCATTACTTCCCTTTCATTTAAGTAAGTAAAATGTCCAACTTGGCATCTAGACTCAGGAAATAGATATTTAAAAAGGGGATAATCATTGGTGAATTCATACTAGAAAATGTAGAACACAGTAACCATGAACAGGACCATTCTGCTGGGCCCCATATTTATTTATTTTATTTATTTATTGGATTTGCATGCTGCCCCTCTTCGTGGACTCGGGGCGGCTAACAACAGTGATAAAAACAGCATGTAGAAATCCAATACTAAAACAGCTTAAAACCCTTGTTATAAAACCAATCATACATACAAACATACCATACATAAATTGTACAAGCCTAGGGGGAAAGAAAATCTCAGTTCCCCCATGCCTGACAGCAGAGGTGGGTTTTGAGGAGCTTACGAAAGGCAAGGAGGGTGGGGGCTATTCTAATCTCTGGGGGGAGTTGGTTCCAGAAGGCCAGGTCCACCACAGAGAAGGCTCTTCCCCTGGGTCCCGCCAAACGACATTGTTTAGTTGACGGGACCCGGAGAAGGCCCACTCTGTGGGACCTAACTGGTCTCTGGGATTCATGCGGAAGAAGGCGGTCCCGGAGATAATCTGGTCCGGTGCCATGAAGGGCTTTATAGGTCATAACCAACACTTTGAATTGTGACCGGAAACTGATCGGCAACCAATGTAGACTGCGGAGTGTTGGTGTGACATGGGCATATTTAGGGAAGCCCATGATTGCTCTCGCAGCTGCATTCTGCACGATCTGAAGTTTCCGAACACTTTTCAAAGGTAGCCCCATGTAGAGAGCATTACAGTAGTCGAGCCTCGAGGTGATGAGGGTGTGAGTGACTGTGAGCAGTGACTCCCAATCCAGATAGGGCCGCAACTGGTGCACCAGGCGAACCTGGGCAAACGCCCCCCTCGCCACAGCTGAAAGATGTTTCTCTAATGTGAGCTGTGGATCGAGGAGGATGCCCAAGTTGCAGACCCTCTCTGAGGGGGTTAGTAATCCCCCCCCAGGGTAATGGATGGACAGATGTAATTGTCCTTGGGAGGCAAAACCCACAGCCACTCCGTCTTATCAGGGTTGAGTTTGAGTCTGTTGACACCCATCCAGACCCCAACAGCCTCCAGGCACCGGCACATCACTTCCACTGCTTCACTGACTAATTCTCTGTCAGAGAATTACAGTACTGTATATATTTCTTGTTCTTTTAAAAAAAATTATAAGTTTTAGAGCCATTCCTAGCTTTTAGCACACAATTTTCAACTTGGTTTTAGAGACTTTTAGGAAAGAAAAACTAGGACTGCCAGAGTATCTGTTTTTTATTCAGTAAATCCAGGGATGTGCAAGCGAGCATATCAAGGGATATAAAAAGTGTCCATTTAACTGTTTTCATTTTGCAGTGGTTTTTATAATGCTACCTAAAATCTTCTTGTAAGCTCAGAAGTAGATAACCTGTTTAGTTGGAGGCCCAAATTATGCAGGTTCTTCCAGATACCTCAGACTGGATCTTTCCTACCTTTTGTAGAAGTCTGAAACACGAACTACGCACTTCCAATTTGTCAAGAATTTAAAATATGCTAACACTTCTGAGTGTAAGAATATACTTTGGAATGCACTATCCACTAGGCTGAGCCTGGTTTGTGATTGGCCAGATCCTCTCAGTCCGTTCCTATCTTTCCAAGAATTTTGTAAATCTTGATAAAACTCCTAGGTACAGCTTCCAGAGGTCTAAGACTTTCTCCTGGTTGGTCCAGTCCTTCACATCTGGACTCCCTGCTAAGGACCAATAAGCCATACAGGGTTTTTTTTTCTCCTTCATCTCATCCCCCATTCCACTCAATACTGTATTTGGATTTTTTTTCCCACCTTAATTCCTAAATTTTCATAAACTAAATTCACCCAGGCTTTGATGCCGTATGGATAACTCCATGACAACAATATAGCTTGTGTAGAGTTTAGGCCACAGAAAGAAAGAATTCCACAAATTCCTTCTATAGATTCCTTCTACAAATAGATAATTCCCTTCTCTTATTACAAATTTATTTATAGCTAAAGGGTATTCCATATGTATTTATCAGTACATTTGATAATATGACACAAATCAATACCATTTGGCAGGGGAATCTACACAAGTATTATTTGTTTGTTGGTTTGTTTGTGTTTGTTGGGGGGGGGTGATGAAGGAAGGCAGATACTTTGACCTATTTCTAAAAGAATAATATCATATGAAATTTATATGTTATCCAAGGAAAGTCTTACAAATTATTTAGTGGATGAAAAACCTATGGCTGAATTATAATTCCATTGTTTTTAGGATCAAGATAGTTTATTAAGCAGCCAAAAAGAAATTTGACACAGATATCCGAAAGATCAGGGGAATATATTTCTGTTTCCTCATTTATAAACTTTGTGAAGAGTGCATAGGTCAAAACACTGATGTAAGGGCCTAACAATGGAAGATTCTGAATTGTCAGCAATGAATTTCCTCATGGCTATCATTATCTCTTTTTTGTTACAACACATTCTGCAACATTATCTGTCTCAGCAGACTTTAAGGCATCTCATCCAGCATTATTTATTTATTAAGGGATTTATATCCCCCCGCCATTAAACAATTGCAATTCCCCATTATGGCAGCTAGTATTTTAGCATAACATTGTAATAACAATAAGAAATGTATTTGAATTTCTAAACACCTGTCTTCTACCATTTGAAATATCTTCTTTATTAAATTTGTTTCCTGCGTTATATATTTTCACATCAAATCAGCCTTGATCGCTTCAAGGCAGGATTAGACAGATTCATGGATGCCAAGCATATAGATGGTTATTGAAACGGATGTCCAAGTGCTGCCTCTATGTTGTTTGAGGCAGGCAGGATTCCCTTGAGTACCACTTGTTGGGGGTCAAGGGAAAGGGAGGGTCTTGCTTTCTCTTTCTGCTCAAAATCCCCATGGACAATAGGTGGGCCACTGTGTGACACAGAATGCTGGACTCGATGGGCTTTGGCCTAATTCACCATGGCTCTTCTTATGTTCTTAAGTCAGTGAAGAATTAAAATAGACCAATTTCCTGATGCAGCATTCCTCAATTTAACACCAATAAAGCTCAGTTGGATATGTCTGAATTACAATACAAAAATGTCAAAATTACTTTCAAGAGGGAACAGCACATTTTAAAACTCTTTACATGTTTCCATAAAGCCTGACTTTATGTTCTATATAAGTTGAATTTGTGGGTGCAGGTGTGGGTGTGGGTGTTTCCTATCTCCCTTATTTCAGTGGAAAAGCTTTATGAAGCTGTACAATATTTTGTATTTGTAAACTGAATTTCTTTTTTAAAAAGGGAGACATGATATGTGTATCTTATTGGCATGATGCTTAAAGTTGCCCCTGAACTGGCACCATCATGCTCAGTAAAATATATTCTGTTTAGGCAAATTTTGGGGTCCTATATTGGCATGGATTTGGTATTATATGGCATTTTTATATGCATCATATAAGCTTTCCTTTGGAAAGCCACACATTCTATTTAGACCAACATATTCAACAGAATACACATATAGAAAAGCCCCGATGAACAATTGCAGTCATTAAATAATGATTTAAGAATAACTAGTGATGCCTGCCACATTTTGGTCATTTTGTGTAAAAGCACAGATAGTTCTCTCATCTGCACAAATGTCTGTTAACATTATTAGATGTTAGGAGATAAGTAAAGTTCATTCCAACTTCACTCAGTTATATGAATTTTCATATTTGTCAGACGAATAGCAAATATTCAGTCTTGTTTTCCTTTGCATTGTGAATACACACAAGCTTCCTGAATGTATTGACTTCTCTTTGCAACTTATCCTAGCACTGTTGGGAGATTAAAAAATGATAACTGAACTGGAGGATATTTGCTTTTCTATATCAATATTTAAAAATGTTCTCTATATTTAAAAAACATAAAAAACCTGTAATGTAAAACTTCTGATTTCAGTAAAAAAAATCAGAAATAACTCTGCATTCTGTATTGCTTTTAACACGTAGGGAGTTACTTGTTCGTTGTATATGACTGCTAACAAAGATTAATTCTGTGTGGGCTAATAATACATTAAAACTATATTGTAAAATCAATATAAAACAAATAAAAAATATAATAAGTTTTTAGAAAATGATTATTTAGGCATGTATTTATTTTACATAAGTTCAATTAAAATGCCTAATTCTAAAAAGACTCTAGATGTTTTGCTGTACTTAATTAAAAAGAGAAAAACAAATTAAAAGAAAGTTACCATAAATATATATGCCTGGTTGAAAACTTATTTTACAGTTTACAGTACTTTAGAAAGAGTTTCAGCTTTATAAACAACCTAACTCCAGAACTGGGAATACGGCACATTTTATAAATCCTTGTAGCATGAGAGTCAGGCAAATTTCTGGGGACAATGCAGTTCCAGAGAAGAAGTACCACAAACATGAAGATGCACTCACTAGTTGATGTTGATTAATTGGCTGTCTTCCAGGCATCTCCATTCTGCCCAATCTTACAGGGTTGATAAAATCTATTGGAAGCAGACATTTTCTCAAATAACTAAGCTTATGCCATGAGGGACTCTATAAGTGATAACCAACTTCTTGAATTGAAAAGCAATCGACAACCAATGCAACCTATGGAGCATGATATCAAGTTGTCAGAGCAAGGTACAGTCACTAATCAAGAAACTGCCAAGAACACTCCCAACGGACACTGACAGAGCAAGCCACTGATATATAAATGGAGAGCAAACTCCTCTTCCTTCTAGCACTGATGATGTTACCTATTTGGCTAATGAAATGTCTGAAAGAAAATAAAATAACCAAGCTCAGAGACTACCTTATTTTTCAGAGTATAAAATGCACCACCACCCCAAAAAAAGAGGGTGAAAATTTGGGTGCGTCTTATACTTCAAATGTAGATTTTTTTCCCCCAAAACTTTTTTCCCCCCATCCCTAATGAGATGCTAACAATCTTCCCGATTCTTCCCAGCTTGCAGGCTTGTTTTTATTGCAACTCCCTCCAAAGAAGATTTTTTTCCAGCCCTAACGATGTGTTAACAATGTTCCTGTCTTGCAGGATTTTTTCATTGCTACTCTGAAGAAGTTTTTTCCCAGCCCTAAGTCCTTGCAGTCTTGTTTTCATTGCTACTCCCTGCAAAGATTTTTTTTCAGCCCTTCTAACCAGGGGATAAAATGATGTGTTGAAGCTGATCAGACTAAGGATGCTAGCCAGATGAATACCTGGTAGATAGAATTTTTTCCCCAATTTTCTTCCCCCAAAACTAAGGTGCGTCTTATATTCCAGTGCATCTTATACTCTGAAAAATATGGTACCTATGAAGCTATGGCATTTTTAATCACCTATAGGTTTTTTTGTGCTATTCAAGGACAACCCCACCTAGAATGTGTTACTGAGCTAACTGAGGCATGAGTCAGCTGAAGGGTCTTTAATTCCAGGAATGGGCTTAGCTGATAACAATAGAAACCTGTACAAAGGCTGTTCTTGTCATATGTGCCACTCATTCTTCAAGCATAGACTTAAGCATAGTCCAGAAGGCTTCTGACCTCTCGGTTGGTGAGAGAACTGATGTCAAATAAATATGTTGAATCATTAGTCCTAAGCTGCATATGGTGTACATATTCTTGATCAAAGATTTTGAAAAGCATCTTTACTTAAAACATAATAAGCAGTATATGGATCACCATCACCCCAAAAAACAGAAATAAGATAAATTACTGTAGGTCTACATATTATTCTACCTGTGAGTCTCTATGTGTGTGCTGTCTCTCCAGATGTTTATAAAGGAATCGATGCATGTGTTTAATATTATTTTATGTGTAACAGTTGGCGATCACAAGTAGAATAAAATGGAAACAAACACCATTCTATAAAATGGTGAGTTGATTGATTTTCCCCTGGAACAGTGATGGCGAACCTATGGCATGGGTGCCACAGGTGACATGCTTAGCCATATCTGCTGGCAAGTGAGCTGTTGCCCTAGCTCAGCTCCAACGTGCATGTGTGTGCTGCCTGCTTATTTTTGACTCACACAGAGGCACTGGGAGGACATTTTTGGTTTCCAGATAGTCTCCGGGGGAATGGGGGATGGTGTTTTTACCCTACCCGGCTCCAGGGAAGCCATTCGAGCCTGGGGAGGGTGAAACTTCTGGGCCCACCAGAAGTTGGGAAACAAGCTGTTTCTGGCCTCCAGAAGAGTGGGAGAAGCTGTTTTTTCCTTCCCCAGGCATTGAATTATAGGAAAAAAGGTTTGCCATCACTGCCCTAGAATATTGCACTTATTTTTTTTTTAAAAAAAATCCTGGACTGTTTTTGGACAAGAATATCCAGACAAGGGTTTATTGCAGAATTATAAAATCCCACCTCCCATTTATAATCATTTGATTATGGCTAGTGGTCACTATCTCCAAACCCACCTCTTTTAAAAAAATTAAAAACCCAAAGATAACGTTTAGTTTATCTGCTTCAATGGAGATTATGTTATTTGTCGGTAAGAAGACAAGCTTAACCAGCTGTAGGCATATCTTTTGGGGGGGGGGTTCCCTTTCAAGAGGGTAGGGCAGTGAGATAATGATCAAATTAAACTTTCAGTATTACTGAGACTGCAACCATTCATTATTAACTTTGTGACTGATATAATGCTAATCAGTCAATTTCTCCTTTAAGCTTAGTTCCTAATAACTTCAAAGGCACATCTGTGTAGTTTCCTTGGCAATTACAATTTGCTACTGTCTTTTTCCAGGATATTTTTCAATTTCCCAATCTAGCCTAGAGCTGGAATTTCTTAGTGATCTGTATACCAGCTACTCAAAAGCATTTAACAGGAACAAGCTTGTCTTGCCTCTGATACAGAATAACATAATCTCCACTGAAGCAGATACGCTAAACATTACCTTTGGGGTAGGGATGTGTTCTAACTTACCTTGTTGCCGGTTCGTTTTCTCCTGCACCACGTGAGCGCAGTGCATGCGCTGTGGCAAAAAATAAAAATAAAAACTCCACCAAAAACAAGATACTGACCAAATGGACAGTGTGGGAATCTCAGCTTCTGCACATGGGCAGAAGGAAAAAAAACAGAAAAAAAATCTTCCCAATTTTTTTTAAAGATCACCCACCCACCCCAAAAAAAGCAGAAAACAAGATGGTGACTGCATGCAAAGAACAAAAAAAACCTTGAAAAAATTCTTTTTAAAAAATTCCAAAAACCTTTTTTAAAAAGATGTTGGCACCCACAGACCAGCCTCGACTGAACCAGTTCCATGACATCATAATGATGTCACCAGTAGGTCACTACCAGTTTGCGTGAACTGGTCTGAACCGGGAGGAACCCTCTGATTTGGGATTTGTTTGTTTTTTAGATTTAATGATTCAGCCAAAACAGTCCATCATTTGCAAGATCATTTTCATCCAAGCTAGAACCTTAATCTAGAACTCTATCACAATCAAGGCTCTGTTTCAGGGCCAGATTCAACATGTACTCAGCACTCCTATATGGAAAATCTAATAAACTTCCTATTGCTAGTGAAACTGGCTGCCGATTGGTTTCCAGACACAATTCAAAGTGTTGGTTATGACCTATAAAGCCCTACATGGCATAGGACCAGATTATCTCCTAGACTGCCTTCTGCCGCACGAATCCCAGCATCCAGTGAGGTCCCACAGATTGGGTCTTCCCAGGGTCCCATCAACCAGACGTCGGCTGGTGGGGCCCAGGGGAAGAGCCTTCTCTGTTGGGGGGCTTGGCCCTCTGGAGCCAGCTCCCCCCAGAGATTTGCATTGCACCACCCTCCTTGCTTTCCAAAAAAGTTTGAAAACTCACCTTTGCCACCAGGCCTGGGGCCATTAAATATCTCCCCCCTGATCAACGAATGTGTTTAGAATGACCTATTGAGTGACTGGTGAATTGAATGTTTTATGTTTTTAGGATGTTTTTAAGTCTTTTAACTGTAATTAATTGGATCAAATTGTTTTACTATGTATTCTATGTTTGTTGTGAGCCGCCCCGAGTCCTCGGAGAGTGGCGGCATACAAATCCAATTAATAAATAATAAATAATAAATAAATAAATAAACTTGTCCTTGCTGTAAACTATCCTTCACATATTGTTACTGTTCTGAGTAACTTGGCTTTCTTTTATCAGATAATAAAAATCCTATGACTTATAACATATCTAAATTTTGCAAAATAGCAGATTAGACTCAGACTTCTATTAGCAATTATTTCTCCATTTCTTTATTAGCAATTATATTTGGGATTTATAATTAGACATTTTGCTTATGCTTTAGAATAGATTTGTTTTTTGTATTGGCCAAGTGTGATTGGACACACAACTAATTTGTCTTGGTGCATATACTCTCAGTTTACATAAAAGAAAAGGTACGTTCATCAAGAATCAGTTGTAAAGTTGTAAATCAGTTGTAAATATTGTAAAGGTTCAACATTTAATGATAGTCCAGGTATAAATCGTATTAGGAACCAGTCAATATAAATTGTAAGGATACAAGCAACAAAGTTACAGTCATACAGTCATTTGTGGGAGAGATAGGTGATGGGAACAATAAGAAGATTAATAGTAGTGCAGACTTAATAAATAGTTTGGACAGTGTTGAGGGACTTATTCGTTTAGCAGAGTGATGGCATTCAGGCAAAAACTGTTCTAGTGTCTAGTTGTTCTGGTGTGCAGTGCTCTATAGCGTTGTTTTGAGGGTAGGAGTTGAAAACAGTTTGCATCCAGGATGTGAGGGATCAGTAAATATTTTTGCATCCCTCTTTTTGATTCATGCAGTATACAGGTCCTCAATGGAAGGCAAATTGGTAGCAATTGTTTTTTCTACAGTTCTGATTACACTCTAAAGTCTGTGCCTGTCTTGTGCTGCAGAATCAAACCAGACAGTTATAGATGTCCAGATAACAGATTATTTTCCTCTGGAGAAATGTATCAGCAGCTCCTTGGGCAGTTTGAGCTTTCTGAGTTGGCACAGAAAGAACATTCTTTGTTGCACTTTTTGGATGACAATTTTGATGTTAGGTGTCCATTTTAAGTTTTGTGAAATGGTATAACCTAGACCAGTGTTTCCCAACCTTGGCAGGTTAAAGATATCTGGACTTCAACTCCCAGAATTCCCCAGCCAGCATTCGCTGGCTGAGGAATTCTGGGAATTGAAGTCCAAATATCTTCAAGTTGCCAAGGTTGGGAAACACTGACCCAGACAGTTGAAAGTCTCTACTGTTGATACTGTGTTGTCTAGTATTGCAAGAGATGGAAGTATGGGTGAGTTTCTCCTAAAGTCTACCACTATTTCCATAGTTTTGAATGTGTTCAGTTCCAGATTGTTCCAGTTGCACCATAAGGTTAGTCATTCAACCTCCTATCTGTATGCGGATTCATCATTGTCTGGAATGAGGCTAAGCACTGTTGTGTCATCTGAAAACTCCAGCAGTTTAACAGATAGATAGATAGATTGATTGATAGATAGATTGATTGATTGATTGATTGAGTCATTCATTCATTCATTCAGTCAGTCAGTCAGTCAGTCAGTCATTTATTCAGTCAGTCAGTCATTCATTCAGTCATTCATTCATTCATTCATTCATTCATTCATTCATTCATTCATTTATTTATTTATTTATTTATATTTCTATGCCGCCCTTCTCTAGAGAACTCGGGGTGGCTTACAGCATGAAAAATACAAAATCAACAATATAAAATCCTACACTAAAAGCTACATTTAAGAATCCAAATCATGAAAACCTATTCTAAAACCCCAAAGCATTTAAACCATTCAGCCAACAGATGGATCGTTAGAGATGCTATCATTAGTAGGATCGTTTATAGGATCGTTTATATTTACATTATCAAATTATTTTAATTATACAATAAAATGATACATAGTAATAATGTTCTTTTATTTGTACCCTTTTAAATTTAGCTAGAAATTGTACAAGAACTTTAGTTCTAAAATGTGCAATGCTGTAAGCCAGTCGGGCCATCTGATGAATAAAAGCAAGATATAATTGCTGCTTGCTCTACTCTAGGTCTCAAGTAGTATTGAGCCAAAATCTTATACCGGTATATTAATTTAGAACAATGTAGAAATAAGATTTTTTTTAAAAAAAACAACAACAACATTATAGCATTCAAGGTCCAGTGACTGTATATTGGAACTTGGAACCCCATAAGCATCTGAGAACATCTGCTGGTGATTGGAAAATAGATTAGCACAAGGTTTTTCTCAACTTTCAGTCATTACTTTTTTAAAAGTGACTCAAGCAGAAAAAAAAGCCTTAACTAAATCTAAGCAAGAGTTATTTCAATCAGCTTCTCAATTCAAATGAAAATCAAGAAAAGCAGCTTGCCCAGAGATCTTCAAACATGGCAATTTTAAGACTTGTGGACTTCAACTCCCAGAATTCTCCAGCCATGCTGGAGAATTCTGGGAGTTGAAGTCCACGTCTTAAAGCTGCCATGATTGAAGATCTCTGAGCTAGCCTTTACAATTATAACTGCATCCTTAGTCCATATTTTGTAACATGTTTACTTGGTTTAATTTATGTGACTAACAATCTCAAATTCATAACTCTGAGTGGCTAATAGCAATATTCCTCTTGAGATCAGATGTTCCGAGCCCTGCTGGAAGTTTAAGAAAGACTTGGGGGACTGACATGATTGAATTCCTTCCTACTGTAAGTTTATAGTGTGTTTGGCTTGTTCTCTGGCACAGTATGATGTGGGGAAATTGTTATTATTATGATAATTTATTATGATATCATTCTAGCTTTTTCACTATAAGAATGGGTATAGGTCAAGTCAGTTACAGTTCACAAGGGAGGAAATAAAATAAATACAGTTCTGCGAAATCCTGTCAACATTCAGAAATGGCATCCTTAAGTTGGGAACAATATGGAATTTTCACCTGAAGAAAACTCAAGCCAGACCTTGAGAACAAAACTCAGGTAAGCACTCTCCACAAATCTTGTATTGGGCTTTAATGTACACACGGTTTCCATTTGTACCAGGACTCTGTGTTCTGTTCCTCATTTGCATATACCCCCCCCCCCACCAAAACAATAAGGGAAGGAAATTAGGTTGCTACATCCTGGTTGGCTACCAAAAGTCTGGCCTGGCCCATTCCATCTTTCTAGTTGCATATCAAGCTACTTCCCTCTGCCTAGTGATTTTCCCAAACTGCCTATTCAGCAACCTTTTGTAGGGAGAACTACCAGGCTGCCTGGGATTCTTTGACAAGGCACCCAAAGCAGTTACAACTGCTAGCAATTAGGCTCTCAGTGCTTACAATTTAGTGATGTAAATATATGAGTTGAGAGAAAGAAAGTTAATCTTTCCGGATTCCATTCAAATTCTAATATGCTCCTTAGAGTGAAAAAAAATGTAAAACAAACTATTACTTAAAGGGCAGTTTTCTGTCTAGTCTATCCTTTAGAGTTATTTCACAAGTAATTTATCTTTGGGATTTTAATTCGTAGTAAAGAAATAAATCGTTCCAAAGACATACAAAGCAACACAAGCTTACGGATGAGCAAAACATCAACCATGTTTATAAAAACTGCAAAATAGTTGTTGTCAGCAGCCACAATACATGAAACTTGTAATTCACGTTGATGGGTTGACATTTTTTTTTTCACATCCCGATTCCATTAAATTGATGCCATGAAGTCTAAAAAATGTAATTAGTGAGGCTTCTAGTATTGAGCTGATAATAAAAGGTGGCTTTTATCTGACACAAGCTGTCCTAATTGTAGAAAAGATAAAAAGTGATAAAATAGATCAAGGCAAGGCAACCCATAGTCATAAGATCCTCTAATCACGATTACTGAAAATGTAAAGCAGTTTCATGCAGCGTTATAAAAGCACATGAAAACTATAAATGTGAAAGTACGTCCTAAAAATAAGATTTATCAGTTTATTTTTTTAATTGCCCAAACCTTTTCACCAATTTTCATTTCACCAACTTCAGGACTGCTCCAAACTTATGTGATGTATACTCACTTTGCAGGACTAGTCTTCCCAGAATGTTGGCTAATACAAGTACCACAGTCCTCAACTTACAACAGTTTGTTCGTGAACATTCAAAGTTACAACAGCTTTGAAAAAGTAACATGACTTTTTTTTTTTGAAAGCTTATGAATATTTCACCATCCCTGTAATCATGTGATCACTTTTTCCAAACATTTGACAAGCAAAGTCAATGGAAAAAACCAGATTCAATTAAAGCTGTGGCAAGAATAGTGACTGAGGGATTTACAATGTTGTCTGTTTGGGGGAGATGAGTCATTAAAGCAGGACATTTTTCAAACGCAGCAGGACACAGGACAAATCATCAAAAAGTGGGACTGTCCCGCCAAAAACGGGACGTCTGGTCACCTTATCCATGCCTATCCTTAAGTTTAGGTAGATGGTTGGAGCCAGTAGGATACAAAATTGAAAGTCTCAGCCTTCTCACACCAGACTGACCTTCTTGCCCTAGGTAAGTGGCTGTCAGCCCCCATCCTGCACACACACAACACACACATACACTCCTATTGTCTATTGGAATGTCACTATCTAATGTCTCCTTTTTTAATCTCTGTATGATTGTAAAAAAAAGTAGCCCATATCATTAAAATCCAAACATTTTAAAGTTCCAAAATTTCCTTAATGAATTTTTCAATAAATGTGTACAGGATTTGATGGAATATATTTAACTATGATTCCAACTAGGCAATGTTGAGATTTAATGGTCCTAAATTTCAGCACTGACTTATTTAAAGCACTTGAAGGGGTTTCTTTGACTCCTGAAGGCCACCTAGACAAATCCCTGTGGTTTTCTTGGCAAGATTTCAAAAGTGGTTGCCATGATTTTCTCCTAGACCTGAAAGAAAGTGAGTGGCCCAAGGTCACCTAGCCATCTTTATGCCTAATGTGGGTCTAAAACTTACAATCTCCCAGTTTCTAACTTGGTGTCTTTCCACTACTGTCCACCAAGTTGGCTCTCTGGAGGGATATATAATCTGGTAAATGACTGATAAAATTTCAGTTTTCCATAATGATTTATAAAGGTCTAATGTTATTGTTACAGGAGTCGCTTCTTTTCCTTTTTAATCTGCTAATGACTCTGCTCTCTGTATCCAGAGAATACATAATGAAACTTACAACTGGAACCAATTATATCCTAGTACGCTGAACAATTTGATTCTTCAAGTAGTAACTGAAGTAGAACTGTCTGCATTTTGGCTCTCAAGTGCCACTGAGCTCAATCATCTGTTCAAAGCTGGCATAAATAGTACAGGATCTTATTAATTACAGTTGAAGGATAAATTGTGTTAGAATTGAAACACTGAATACAGCAACACACTTTTTTATGGAAACTAATGCAAAGAGGGAATCAATCAAGAGAGTAGATAAAATAACCTGTTTTCATTTATGGAGCATGCTGCTGCTATTCCAATATTAATATGTCATGAGGTTAAATACTAAAGAGGGATCTCTTTTGTTCACAGGTTACTTAACTATGCCTCCAAGAGTGATTCCAAGACTTTTCTTTTATGTGGCTCATTGTCGAATAATCAAAAACATTTGAGCACCACCTTTAAACTAACAGGGCACCAGGGTTTACGTGTCTCTCATAAACGACATCTTCAAAATGAATTATAAATTAAGAAAATATGTAAAATGACTGATAAGTGATTAGTTAAAGACCAGCCATAGCAGGATGCCAAGATGTTTGACTTCTTTCATAGTGTTTATTGCTTTTATACAGTTTCCAAGCAGCAAAAGGTGAAAAAGAAAAAGCATCAGCATTTTATTGGTGAATTCTCCTTGCAAATCCTTAAGAACATCCTGTTGATGCAAACTAACGTTTGCCAGACCCATCCTTGAATACAGCTCATCCATTTGGAACCCCTATCACATCTCAGACATCAACATCTCAGACATCAACACCCTTGAAAATGTCCAAAGATACTTCACCAGAAGCGCCCTTCACTCCACCACTCGAAACAGAATACCCTACGAGACTAGATTTTCAATCCTGGGCTAGAAAGCCTTAAACAAGATCTAACTATTGCCCACAAGATCATATGCTGCAATGTCCTGCCTGTTGGCGACTATTTCTGCTTCAACCACAACAACACAAGAGCACACAACAGATTTAGTAGTGTCCTACATCATCCTGGCTGTGAACTGGGTGAGATCATGTAGATATTTGAGGTATGCAGACATTTGAAGTAGACAGTCTGCTGCACTAAAACCCTGATTGTGTATTGGACAAAATGAATGAATGAATGAATAAATAAATAAATAAATAAATAGTTGAGATCATGTACCAGCCAGGGGTAGTGTCCTACATCACCCTGGCAATGTGAACTGAGTGAGATCATGTAGATATTTGAGGTATGCAGACATTTGAAGTAGGCAGTCTGCTGCACACGACCTCTACATGACCTCTATCTCTAGAGATAAATCTTCCAATCCTCTATGTTGGTAATTCTACCCAAAAATACAGAAGAAAAGTAACCATTTCTTTTGAGGGTTTGACAATTAAAAAAAATATTTGTGCCAAAACATTAAATGATCTGCCCAATAGACAACACTGGAAAACAGCAATTTTGTTGATTTAAATCTGTGACTTGTTTTCAACTAACTTTTGGGCTCTGGATCCACAAACAACCACAGTTTTTGTCTATCACGTCAACTTGTAAGCTACAGGATATCCTCAAAAGTCATACAAATTGTGCATATAAAGGAAAGGAAAGGAAAAACTTACCAAATATACTGTTTATAAAGAATACTTTTTTTCATACAAGGCTATAATAGTTACTGCAAGTTAAATTGTATTCATACAAATAGTTGTTTTTTTATTAAACAGTAATTATACATCTTAAGGTTAAAAATTCACTTATAGCTTTTTTCTGGAATGTTTAATCTGTGGATATTCTCATTTGATGCTCCAACAATAGTCAGCTATCTTATGTACATCCCATCTACCTTGATGCCATGCCTCCATGACCTTCAAATCTTGGTGGAATCACTCACCCTGCTCATCACTGACTGCACCAAGATTTTCCAGTAAATTAGCAAGATGTACAGTTTTGAAACCAGCATGCCTAATTAACTATTAAAAAGTTCAAAAATCAAACTCAACAGAAATTGTGTTACAAATTGTTCCTCGGTGTAATCAGTGGTCTCCAAATCATAAATTGGGAATTATTGCTGCATATGCTGTCATTGACATTATGCTTATCCCTTCTCTCCTATATAGATGTGAATCCTAGACATTGTACTGATAACACATCAAACAACTGGAGGAGTTTTCTATATTGTCGTCTGCCCAATGACAAGATCATTTCTACAACCAGGACATCTTGGATCCTACAGAGTTTACCAGCTCTGACGTTCTGATTATCAGAGACCAAATGCAGTGACTGGGACAAATCATTAGAATGGGTGACCACTGTGTGCCTCACCTTTTGTTTTATGTGAACTGGTGACCAGAAACAGACCTCAAGGCCATCCATGCAAATGCTGTGAAGGAAAGTCTATGCCATTTTGACTTATAGAACTAGAAGCTAGAGCTATTGACAGAGAACTAGAAGCTAGAGAGTAGTGCTTGCAAGCCCTGTGCTATGAAGCCTACACCATAGTATATGCCACCACAAACTGATGGGAAATCTTGAATGGCATCATAAAATATAACACCAAAGTTATTGTAACAATGTACTTCCAGTTTCCCCATTGTGCTAGACTTTGGGCTTAGTTCTCCAGAGCATTTCTGTGTCAAATGAACTGCACAATTGTGTGTCTTCTTTGACCCAAGATACCATGAAGTTATCATTTGTTTTTCTATAGCAACAGAAAGATATATTAAGGTTGAGAAATTTGTGACAAGATCTCATAGTCCTTACTTAGATAAAAGAGAATATGTGGTCTATTTCCCTGACATCCTTCTGTAACACATGAAGCAGGAAATTAGTGCATGGTTTTAGCTGAACCCATAGATAATGTAAAAGCTGTATTCCAATGTGGACTTTGAACAAAAGAATATAGAGTTAGAGACAGTCAGAGACAGAGACAGAAATAGATTTGTGTATATAACCAACCATGGAAAGAAAAACAATGTTCCCAATGTTATAAGGCATCAACCAATAACCTTATTTATTCACTAGAAACTGACATGCTCTTTAGCGTCTGTTCGCTCACTTCGTTTGACAGGTGACTGCTGTGAAGAAAGGGTGTGTTGCTATTGTTTGTGAAGTGAAAGCTTGAAGTAGGTACTCATCAGTGCTCTTTAAGTGACATGACATGATTGATTCTCCTTCAATTAAAAGTCCATGCATGATAAATGCATGTTGTTTATCATAACAATATCAATATGAGTATTTTGCACTGCTTGACAAAAAATGTGAAGATGATAACCTGGGCACAGTTTAAGCAGTTCTTAATGATTTATGTTTACTATAATTCTACTGAAGTGGACAGCTAGTTTGTGTGTGAGCGAGAGAGAGGGGAGAGAGGGAGGGAGAGAAAGAAGGAGAGGGAGGGGGAGAAAGAACTATATTCTACAAAAACTCATCAGTCCTCTCAGTTTCATGCCAAATATTGATATGTATCAATATTTAAAAGGACAAGAAGAATCGGAATATAATAAAATTTGGTATAAGTTTTATGATTGGTTGAACAAAAGAATACTTATGTAATAGTATATTTTATATCAGATGGTATAAAATGATGTAAATTCTGTAAATAGTAGTAATACACATACAGTGGTACCTCATCTTACAAACGCCTCTTCTAACGAACTTTTCAAAATACGAACCCGGTGTTTAAGATTTTTTTGCCTCTTCTTCCAAACTATTTTCACCTTGCAGGGGGAAAGACTTTGGAGAGAACAGCAACGGGTGTCGTTTGAAGAAAAGGGAGGGGCGGCTTGCAGGGGGAAAGACTTTGGAGAGAACAGCGTGCTTGCAGAGGCACTGAAAGGGTGTCTTTTGAAGAAAGAAAAGAGAGGGGCGCCCCCCTTGCCTTTCTTCCTTCCCACTCACCCTTTAGCCTAGCCTTGCTTCTTCCACCTGCCCCCTTTAGCTGCTCCTCCCTGCCCTCTGTTCGCCTCCCTTCTAAAGTTTGGGAAGGATTTGCACGCATTATTTGCTTTTACATTGATTCCTATGGGGAACATTGTTTCATCTTACGAACTTTTCACCTTACGAACCTCCTCCTGGAACCAATTAAGTTCGAATCATGAGGTACCACTGTAGTTCTTTTTTTTTTTCTATTTACCTTTTCCTCTTTCTTAACATGACTTGTAAGATTCTTTGAGACTTCTAAGAAGAATGGAGCAATTTTGGCTCCTTTTTTTGTTCTGTGTTTTGTCTGTGTTTTTGTTTTGTCTTGAAATTATAAATCAATTTAAAAAAAAAAAAAAACACATATATTTCGAGTGGTTGTAAGGGAAGCAAGTTGACCCCGTCCTGCATATTGTGCACATTATCCAGTATCAATTTCCTCCTGCAAAGGTAAGACATTGGGAGTTGGAAAGTAGAGTGAGCAAGGGACCCCCTTCCATTCTATCAATACAACTGCATGCAATGGTGGCTCTTTGCATAAATAAGTTTTCCATTTGATAGGAATCTCATTAATATAGCTAGAAGAAGCTGTACAACATAATACAGTATTGTATATTATCTATATACCGTATTTTTTGCTCTATAAGACGCACCTGCTGATAACACGCACCTAGATTTTAGAAGTTCGGGGGGGTGCTGGGAAGCCCCCCAGGCCGGCTGCGATCTTTTAAAACAGCCGCGCCGCTTCCCAGCTGTCTCCTGAAGCCAAACGCCAAAGGCGAACTTCCGCGTTCGGCTTCAGGAGTCAGCTGGGGAGCAGGTTCGGGGGGGTGCTGGGAAGCCCCCCAGGCCGGCTGCGATCTTTTAAAACAGCCGCGCCGCTTCCCAGCTGTCTCCTGAAGCCAAACGCCAAAGGCGAACTTCCGCGTTCGGCTTCAGGAGTCAGCTGGGGAGCAGGTTCGGGGGGGTGCTGGGAAGCCCCCCAGGCCGGCTGCGATCTTTTAAAACAGCCGCGCCGCTTCCCAGCTGACTCCTGAAGTGCGGAAGTTCGCTTTTGGCTTCAGGAGTCAGCTGAGAAGCGGCGCGGCTGTTTTAAAAGATCGCAGCTGGCCTGGGGGGCTTTTCAGCACCCCCCCGAACCCCCAACTCGGAACCGCGTTCTGACGATTCCCCCCCTGTCCCCGTCCCCGCGCCTACCGCGCACTGCTCGCCTTCCCGGGCAGCCCGACACGCCGGATCGCTCGCTCCCTCGCGCGTCCCGCCCGCCGCCAAGCCCCGCCCGCCGCCAGGCTCCTTCCATCCACTCGGCCCGGGCGGCCGCTTTCCCGGGACGCAGGCGGAGCTGCTGCTCCAGTTCGCTGCCAGTACTGTAGTATCCAGCTTGCACGCATTAATCGCTTTTCCATTGTTTCCTATGGGAAACAATGTTTCGACATACGAGCTTTTCGACTCACGAGCCTCCTTCCGGCACCAATTAAATTCGTATGTCGAGGTTCTACTGTATATCGCCGCCCCCCTCTGCTCCAGCGCCTCCCCCCCTCCCTGCCTGCATCTTTGCTCCATAAGACGGGGCTGATTTTTCATCCTACTTTGGGAGGAAAAAAACTGCATCTTATGGAGCGAAAAATACGGTATGTTGTGGTTGGCTCTGGCCCAGCTCCTGCCCCAAGGACTGTGGGGGTGGATGTGGGTGAATCCTCCCAGTGTCAGAGGCCAGTGTTACTGCTGACTGCTTCTGACAGCGAAGCGTCTGAAGCAGAGAGTGAATGTGAAATGGGATCCTCAGAGGGGGCTGTGGCAGACAGCCCATTAGGGAGTAATTCATCATCATTATCCTCACTGGATTCGGATGAAGAGACATTCATTGACATATGCAGCCACAGGGCAATGACTAGGAAAGAGCAACTGCGTAAATATTACAGGAGATGAGGGAGTTCACCTGTGGTTGGGTGTGGTTTGACTAATTGGGGCTGCTGTTAAATTGGCAGCATTTTGTCCTCTGAGTGTGGAAGTTTATCCTCTCGGTTGAAAGAGGAAGTGGCTTTCATCTCAGGATTCTCCAAGGACTCTCTTTCATTGATTTCAGGACTGTGAAACTAAACCATAGTCAAGGGTGTGAGTTGAAAACGTTTGAAGGAGAGTGGCTGTGACGCCTTCACACCTGCTTGTTAATTGCTTTGTGTTTGTTTATTGTTTTTCACTGCATTCAAGTCTGTTGC